>NW_028296618.1:300000-474089 GCF_055471065.1 Atractosteus spatula | reverse complement strand
CTTTTTAAATGTTCCAATATCTAATAATTGAACTGGTTCCTCAATGTCAATTTGGGGTACCACAGGGATCAGTGCTGGGGCCAATATTGTTCTCTCTGTACATGCTGCTGCTAGGTAGGATAATACGAAAACATAATATTAACTTTCATTCATATGCTGATGACACTCAAATAAACATTTTGTTTACACCTAACAACAACTCGTCTATTATCACTTTATTTAATAGATACTTTATTGATCCCGTGAGGGATCAATAAAGTATCTAATTGCATTAATGAAGTAAAGACTTGGATGTGTGAAAACATTTTGTTCCTCAACTCTGATAAAACAGGTTCTGTTGTTTGGTGGCTACAATACTGATAGGACTACTATAACTTCAGCACTTTACTCAGAGCATTCAAAAATTTGCCTCAAAGACTCAGCACATAACCATATTAGACGCAAGGCTCTCGTTTAACTCTCATGTTAAAAGAGTATCAAAACATACTTCCTACAGTTGAGAAAAATTGCAAAACTAAGGCAGTTTCTCTCCACTCAAGACACAGAGAAATTAATGCATGCTCTTGCATACAGCAGGTTAGACTACTGCAATGCCCCACTATCAGGTAGCAAAGACCTTTAGAGACCGCCGTGTATAAGCCCCACATAAGTGATGTGAACAAACAGCATTTTACAAAGGAGCTGCTTTGGAGTCGACAAAGCTCATCTTGGTCTCTCTGCACAGCCAAATTTCAAGTGATCAGCTCCGTGTACAGAAGGAAAGTGCATTTGGTACGAGATGCCATGAAACACCAGAAATACATTGAGAAAAGATGGCCTGTCGCTAGGGACCTTTATGCAGTTGAGAAGCATGCGAATAAAGGTGGTTTGTTTCCGCTTGGGAAACCTTTCGTTTAGGCGAAACCACTACAGAATGGAAAGCTGCAGGCACTACTGCTGCTGCTGCTGGTGACTCTTGTTGTGAATGCAAGGAGCTGCATCTCCAACATCCCTAACTTCCACTCGATAATCTACTGGACACACCTGCCCCTCACAGAGTCAGTGGAAAGACCCCTGAGTGGGAGTAACGGAAGGCAAAAGAGATAGGGGTCTCTCTCTTCTTCTCACAAGCTGTGGGACACAACAGACATACAGAATTTGCTGCAGCACCATTTTCATAAAATGCAATTATGTTGGATGAAATTGTCGAGCTGCTTCAACCTCTGGGGCAGGAAAGGCAGCCTCAGACATACCCACAGCCATGCCGGCTCGAAGTGGGGAAAGATTTTTCCCCAAACCACATCCAAGACCGGTGCCCTGAACTGCTTTGCCACAACCAGCCTGTGGAACACGATGGTGGTGCACCCCAGAAGGCTCACCCCATGGTCCCCCGTCTTCACTGTCATCTCCCTGAGCCATGCACCTGTCACAGCTTCTCCAGCCAGCTGTCCAGGAGGCTGAGTTTGAGTTGCTCAAAGTCCTGCAGGATCTAACTGCCAGACAGCTCATCGTCAACCTCCCGCACAGTGTCGACAATAGCTTGAGCAGGTAGAAAGCCATCCTTTATTTCGTAAAGAAGATCCCTGAACTAAGACAATTCAGCCTCATAGAAACATGTACTCCATCGAGACCTGAGCCAGGTGGTTGAGGAACAGAGGCTGCTCAAGCAGTATTCGTCCCACAATAGACACTTTTTTGGGAAAAAAAAATTGAATTGATGTATCATGTGAACCCTTGCTCTTAAGATGGAAAGAGATTGCATTTGGTATTGCATGCAATTAGATGCTAATTATTTTATTTACTTTGCCCTCTTGTTAAGATGTGTTACATCAGGAAAATAAAGTATATGCTCAGTAGAGGGGTTGTCATATTTTGTCTGTTAATCAAACATAATCAACAATTATGGACAACCATTTTTTGCCATGGTTGTGAATTATAATGCCTTCAAAGTCACATTTAAACTTTCTGTAAAATTAAAAAAAAAACAGAAATAAAAGCGGGCACTGATTTGTGTCCAGAATACTCCAACGTAACAAATCCTGCTCCAGAAATGGTCTCTTCTCCCCTTTTGAGCCACTGCCCACCAAAAGGTCTCTACGTGTCTCTGTTAGGAAGATGTCAAGATGCTGAGCCTGTGCTGTGCTTCAGTGGCGGGTGTAGAGGACACGCTGTTGTACATGGAATGCAAATTGAGCTCCTTGGACATGAAAACTGACAGATGGTATAAACTTCTCTCAATATACAGGAGATCCTGTGTCTGAAATCCTGAGGTGCCTTTCTTCCTGTCTTGTCATACAGAATGTATCATTAAGGACAATCACATATGGCTTGATTTTGTTACTAGAAGTATTTATTTCCTTTCTTGGAACAACGTGTTTTTCGAGAAATTCATACAATTTGCGAAATATGAAATACAAATCTTGCTTATGTTGCAGAATAAATACTGCCAGCTGGGAAGAATATGACAGCATTTTTTTTCTTTAACCAAAAACCTGCAAAGGGAGACGTTTTCGTTGTGGAAGGGCAAAACAGTAAATATGTTCCGTTTCACAAAATTCACACTTACGAACGGCGCAAGTCGCAGGTGATTCACTCCTCTTGACTAGGTGGCGCTAGGAGGTGCAGTTAAGTTTATATCAGGCTGCAGAAACTCCTCTTTCTCAGCTCCGCTTCTCGATTGTTTTGAAGTCGCGGCCGCGCTAACGAATGACGTCATCACACGGCGCTACACAACATAGCTGTGGGTGCTTGAATGATTTTCTTTCTATAAAGAAGAAAGTTGTTTTTTTTAATAACTTCAGTTTCTGAAAACGTAGCATCTTGTCAGCTGTGTTTATGCTTGAACAGAGCACAGCCCTGACAACAGAATCTGTGAAGAATAAAAATAAAGAAGCTGTTCTGTTTAAACATCGCAAGTCAGCCTTTGTTTCTGATCGACTCTGAAGAAGGATGGCGGAGTACTTGTTAAATCTGGAAATCCAGCTTGACTCGTTCATGCACGTTTTGCTCAAATCGATCGTGTATGAAGTGTCAGAAGTTTTTGGAAACAGGATGTCTGACTCAGAACGAGTTTGAAAACAAACTCCGCAGCGTCTCCCAGGTCCTGGTGAGACGGGCCGTGTTTAAAATCACACAGTGTGTGCAGGACATTGTCGGGAGTGAAATGGCGCAGCTGAAGAAGGAAAACGAGAGCTTGAAGTGGAGATTGCAGCTGTGGGAGGAGGATTCGGGAGCAAGAGGAGATCAGGGTACCCAGACGCTTCCCTGTGAAGTCACTGCAGAAATAAAAGAAGAAATGGACATGAAACTGTTGTCAGGTCAGTGTGGTGACGTGTATGAAGTCAGAGTATGTGTGTGTGTTTAAAACCAGTGTCTATAACTTCCTCACTGGTGAGGTCTGTGTCTGTATTAACTCCTCTGGAATATTAATCCACTATATCTGTATTAATCCCTCTCTCTCTTAGTGCATTGTTTATGTACCGTACTGTGAAGTAAGTATGTCTGTATTAACCCCTCTCTCAGTGCAGTGTTAATGTACTGGAGTGTCCAGTCAGTATGGCTGTATTTACCCCTCTCTGTCAGTGCAGTGTTAATATGCTGTAATTTCCAGTTTGTCCTTGTTTGTATAAAGTGTTAATGTACTGTAGTGTCTAGTCAGTATGTCTTTATTAAACCCTCTCTGTCTCAGTGTAGTGTTAATGTACTGTAGTGTCCAGTCAGTGTGTCTGTATTCACCCCTCTCTCTCTCAGTGCAGTGTTAATGTACTGGAGTGTCCAGTCAGTGTGTCTGTATTAACCCCCCTCTCTCTCTGCAGTGTTAATGTACTGTAGTGTCCAGTCAGTGTGTCTGTATTAACCCCCCCCCCCCCCCCTCAGTGCAGTGGTAATGTACTGTAGTGTCTAGTCAGTGTGTCTGTATCAAGCCCCCTCTCTCTCAGTGCAGTGTTCATGTACTGTAGTGTCCAGACAGTGTGTCTGTATTAACCCCCCCCCCCCCTCAGTGCAGTGTTCATGTACTGTAGTGTCCAGTCAGTGTGTCTGTATTAACCCCCCTCTCTCTCTCAGTGCAGTGTTAATGTACTGTAGTGTCCAGTCAGTGTGTCTTTATTAAACCCTCTCTGTCTCAGTGTAGTGTTAATGTACTGTAGTGTCCAGTCAGTGTGTCTGTATTAACCCCTCTCTCTCTCAGTGCAGTGTTAATGTACTGGAGTGTCCAGTCAGTGTGTCTGTATTAACCCCCCTCTCTCTCTGTGCAGTGTTAATGTACTGTAGTGTCTAGTCAGTGTGTCTGTATCAAGCCCTCTCTCTCTCAGTGCAGTGTTCATGTACTGTAGTGTCCAGTCAGTGTGTGTGAATCAACCCCTCTCTCTCTCAGTACAGTGTTAATGTACTGTAGTATCCAGTCAGTGTGTCTATATTAAACCCTCTCTGTCTCAGTGTAGTGTTAATGTACTGTAGTGTCCAGTCAGTGTGTGTGAATCAACCCCTCTCTCTCTCAGTGCAGTGTTAATGTACTGTAGTGTCCAGTCAGTGTGTCTATATTAAACCCTCTCTGTCTCAGTGTAGTGTTAATGTACTGTAGTGTCCAGTCAGTGTGTCTGTATTAACCCCCCCTCCCCTCTCAGTGCATTGTTAATGTACTGTAGTGTCCAGTCACTGTGTCTGTATTAACCCCCCCCCTCTCAGTGCAGTGTTGATGTACTGTAGTGTCCAGTCAGTGTGTCTGTATTAACCCCCCCCCCCTCAGTGCAGTGTTGATGTACTGTAGTGTCCAGTCAGCATGTCTGTATTAACCCCTTTTTCAGTGCAGTGTTAAAGTACTGTAGTGTCCAGTCAGTGTGTCTGTATTCACCCCTCTCTCTCAGTGCAGTGTTAATGTACTGTAGTGTCCAGTCAGTGTGTCTGTATTAACCCCCCTCTCTCTCAGTGCAGTGTTAATGCACTGTAGTGTCCAGTCAGTCAGTGTGTCTGTATTAACCCCTTTCTCTGATTGCAGTGTAGTGTTAATGTACTGGAGTTTCCAGTCAGTGTGCCTGTATGAACCTCTCTCAGTGCAGTGTTAATGTACTGTAGCGTCCAGTCAGTGTGTCTGTATGAACCGCTGGAGAGGTGCGTTCTTGCGGTTGGGAAGGTTGTGGGCTGCAGGAACATCAAGTCCGCTTCCCGCATGAGTGGAGGGATAGTTATTTTCCTGCAATCTATTGATCTGGCAAATGCCCTGGTGGTAAAGTGGGTTGTCCTGGACGGCACCTTCACCCCGGTGCTGCCGTTCACAGCCCCAGCTCGGAAGATCACCCTCTCCAATGTGCCTCCGTTCATGAGAAACGAGCTGCTGTAGAGGGAGCTGTCCTGTTACGGACAGGTGGTCTCTCCGATCAGGAGGGTCCCTCTGGGCTGCAGGGGACTTCAACTGAAGCATGTCATCTCTTTCCGAAGACAAGTCTACGTGATCTTAAAAAAACCCCATGGAAGAGATCAATGTGGATCTTAAATTTCGGATTGACACCTGTGATTATGTTGTATTCGTGACTTTGGAATTGACGAAGTGCTTCAGGTGCGGGAGCGAGGGGCATGTGGTGAAGAATTGCCAGGAGGCCAGGAGACAGTGTCAGGCAGCGGGGAGTGGAGCAGTGCAGGGAGGCAGCAGGGAGGCAGAGCCCACGGCCGGGGTGCAGGAGAGGAGATCGCTGGAGGGGGCAGGTGAGCCCGAGCTGGTGGTGTCCCATGCAGGAGAACAGATAGCAAAGAGTGGACCACCTCAGCCCTCAGATGGGAGCTCCCCACACCGGGGAGCAAGATACGAGCGCTGGCGGAGCAGGGGAGCTGCAGAGCCCCGCTGCTCAGGAGAGTCAGGGAGAGAGAGCAGGCAGTGACACCGACGGAGGAAAACTCGTCACAAGTGGCAGCGAAAACTGTAGACACAGTGTGGGGAGGAAATTAATTAACATCCAGAAAAATAGACAATGGTTTTAAGACACCGTGGAGAAAGCGCACGAAAAAATCTATGCAGAGTGCGGTGCAGAAAAAGCACAGCACAGAGAGCTCGGTGGAGGGCGGCTCTGTCGCCGGCCCAGGGGCCGCGAGTGACTCCGACACTGGGAGAGTAAGGACGCGCTGGAGTGTCCTCGCCGCCGCCGCCCGGAGCTCCTCGGAGTCCGGGAGCAACGATGACGAGGGCGGCTTCCCAGACTCCTCTCTCGCCTCGGGCTCCTCGGCCCGGCAGAGCTGCAGAGTAGGCTACAGTTTCCAGAGCATCAGGGAGTTCTTAGAGAAGACTAAAGGTAAGAGGGGAACTGTGGTCGAGGACTTTTTTCCCGACACTGAGCTCTTTGTCCTCTCCGCGACCCACCATCTGAAAAGGCTCAGGTGCGAATGACTTCAGCGATCAAGAGAGATGGTGCCTGAAGAGCTTATTGGGTAAGATCAGGGCAGGACCGCGGAATGCACCTCAGCACGAATGAGTCCCGTCTCTTACATCACATCACTATCCGTCTGCGTGCTATGTGTCTGTTTGTGTTTTATGTTGTTTCTTTTTTTCTTTTCCGCAAACATGGGCGGCATTAGAATAGGGAGTTTGAACACCAATGGGTGCCGGAGGGCTTTGAAGCGAGCTGCGGTGTTGGAGGTCATCAAAGAAAACAGCCTGCAGGTGACGTTCCTGCAGGAGACCCACACCGACAGCTCCAACATCATTGCCTGGCAGCGGGAGTGGCAGGGGGACATTGTGTACAATCATGGGTCCCCTGTGAGCGCGGGGATCACGGTGCTGTTCTCTGTGGGGTTCAAGCCCCTCTCTATCGCCGTCCATGAGGTTGTGAAAGGTCGCCTTTGACTCATGCGAGTAGTTTACAGGAAGAAAACCTTTGTTTTTATTAACATTTACGCATCCACAGACGGCGGAGAGAGGGTCACCTTCTTCAGGGAGCTTGAAAATGCGCTGGTGACCTGCCAGCCTGAAGAGCTGGTCTTCCTGGGGGATGATTTTAACTGCACAGAGAGCAGCACACTGGACAGGAATTATGCAGGAATCACGGAGAGCCACATGGCCTGTCGGCCAGGGAGCTGCGCAGGATCCTTGTCAAATCTGACCTCACTGACATCTGGAGGAGATGTCATGGGGACACGAGGCAGTACACCTGGGCCCAGGTCTGAGGGAACACCCTCTCTCTGGCCAGGCTTGACCGCATCTACTGCCGTAAACATCATTACAGCATCGTCAAGCAGTACTCCCATCTGTCCAGTGGGCCTGTCGGACAACTGTCTCACCATCTGCACAGTCGTCGTCCCATCAGTGAGGTCCCGCAGTGCCTACTGGCACTTTAATACCCAACTGCTTGACGATGCTCACTTCTGTGACTGCCTCGTGTTCTTCTGGTAGCAGTGGAGGAGTCAGAAAGCCCACTTTGTCTCCCTGAGGCAGTAGTGGGATACTGGGAAGGTGCAGATTCGCCAGTTCCACCAGCAGTACACTGGAATTGTCACGAGAGGTATCCGTGAGTCCATGAAGGCTCTGGAGAGAGACATTCTGGAGCTCCACCAGGCTCTGGAGTGTTGTGCAGACAGGAGGCTAATTGATAACCTCCACACTCAAAAAGAATCACTCATTGGCCTTCTGGACACAAAAGTACAGGGAGCTCTAATAAAATCTAGGGTTCAGAGTGCATCACAGGTAGACGCCCCGACTCGCTACTTCTTTGGCCTAGAGAAGAAACCGGGCCAGAGCAGGCAGAACCTCTGCCTGCGCTCGGAGACAGGGCAGGAGCTGCACGAGGCTGGGCAGATCCAGGAGAGGACCATGCAGTTCTACAAGACACTCTTCTCCAGCGAGGCAAGTGAGGACTTGGTCTGCACACGCAGGTTCCTTGAAGACCTTCCACAGGTCCCCGAAGAGGAGGGGGCATGGCCGGAGAGGCCTCTATCCCTGGAGGAGCTCTCCACTGCACTCAGTGTCTTGAGTAATGGTATGACCCCTGGCCTTGATGGCTTGCCGGCCAAATTCTACTGTGCCTTCTGGGCCGTGCTGGGACCTGACCTGCTGGATGTGTTCTCGGAAAGTCTGGAGCACGGGGACCTGCCACTGAGCTGCAGGAGAGCTGTTGTCACCCTGCTGCCTAAGAAAGGGGACCTGTGTGACATTAAGAACTGGAGACCTGTTGCCCTGCTGTGTGTGGATTATAAAATCCTGTCCAAAGCTCTGGCCAACAGGCTGAGGGTGGTGCTGGGATCAGTGGTGCAGTCCGAACAATCGTACTGTGTACCCAGAAGGACAATCTTTGATAATATATTTCTGATTTGAGATGTTGTGGCCACCTCCAGACTATTGGGTTTAGATACTGGTCTCATTTCGTTAGACCAGGAAAAGGCCTTTGATAGGGTTGAACATCAGTATTTGTGGAGAACCATGAGGTTTTTCGGATTCAGCTCTGTCTTTGTTGCCATGATTCAGGTGCTGTACAGTGACATCTTCAGTGTGCTAAAGGTCAACAGAGGGCTGAGTGCTCCGTTTCCAGTGCAGAGGGGAGTCAGGCAGGGCTGTGCACTCTCAGGAATGCTCTACTCCCTTGCCATTGAACCTCTGCTACATCAGCTGCGCCGGGTCATCAAGGGGCTGTCCATCCCGGGCTGCCCCAATTCTACTGTCAAGATGTTGGCATACGCTGATGACATCATGGTCGTGGTCGGAGGAGAACAGGATGTCAGGGCGCTACAGACAACTTTGAATGATTTCCAGTGGCTATCATCAGCCAAAGTAAACTGGGCCAAGAGTAGCGCCCTACTCCTGGGAGAGTGGAGCGAGACGGGTCCCCCAGTCTTGCCAGAGAGGTTCAGCTGGACCAGAGGAGGACTCAAATACCTGGGGTTGTACCTGGGGGACAAGGCCAGTGTGAGGAAGAACTGGGAGGGGCTCCTCGAAAAAGTGAAAGGTCGGCTGGACCGCTGGCGCTGGCTGCTCTCCCAGATCTCCTACAAAGGCCGGGTTCTGATTGTCAACACCCTGGTGGCTTCAATGTTGTGGCATTGCCTGCTGTGCCTGGAGCCAGCAGCTGGACTGATCGAGGAGCTGCAGGCCACGCTTCTCGACTTCTTCTGGGATGGACTGCACTGGCTGTGGAGGGGTGTCCTCTATTTGCCCAGAGAGGACGGAGGACAAGGACTCGTTGACATCCGGAGCCGGGTGGACGCCTTTCGTATGCAGGCAGTACAGAAGCTGCTGTATGGCCCGGCCTCGCTGTCCTGGAAGGAGCTGACCTTCACCCTGTTGCGTCTAGCAGGACACTTCGGGATCGACTCTGTTCTCTTCCTGATGGACACCAGCAGGGTTGACCTGTCTCCACTGCAGCCTTTCCAGCGTAGTCTCCTGAAAGCCTGGCGGCATCTGCACGTGCGGAGAGAGGAGGAGCGGCCCAGTCTATACTGGACACTCTGAGAGCCACTAGTACACAATCCGTGAATGGACACAGAACTGGGCCGCTCCTTGGACTTTACCAGCAGACTGGTCCGCGCCAATGTCACACAACTCCACCACCTGCTTGACGTGGATCAGGACTGCTGGCGCAGCATGGAGTGGGCATGTGACGCTCTGGGACTACACTCGCGGCGGTGTGTGGACGGGTTTCTTACTCAGCTTTGCTCTGCTCTGCTCTGCCTCTTGAGGAGATGCTGCTAGTCCAGGATCTGTTTGAGGAACGCCACCTTCCAACCACACAGCCTCCTTTCCCTGGTCTGCTAGTGTCTCCTGCACTCAGTCCCGGGCCGACAGGATCTCTCCTTGAGTCCCTTGCTTCAGAGGAGAGGTCTCTGGCTGGTGTTGGGGGGAAGTGTCTATATAGACTAGTTGTAACATCTAGACACCAAGCCCAGCTGTCTGCACTCCCTGACACTCCCTGGAGGGCTCGTCTGGGGGTGCCAGATGGTGTCCGGCCTGCCTGGGGTAGCCTCTACAGATTTCCCCTCAACAAAAGGGGCCTGTCCCTTCTGCGCTCAGAGGGAGACGGTGTTCCACTACTACAGTGCCTGCCCCCACCTGTCGCCCATGTTTGCCGTGTTGATTTGGCTCTTCATCAACCTTGGCCTGGCCTTCAATTACATTATTTTCATGTTCGGGGTGGGTCATACGAAAAAACAAAAAACTCAGACCCTCCTCGCCAACTTTCTACTGGGCCAGGCCAAACTCACCATCTACAAGACTCTGAAAAATAAGATCTCTGGTTCCGGGTCTGTAGACTTGGTGAGGATGTTTGAAGGGTTGGTGAAGAGCAGGATGTCGTTAAAATATATGTTTTATATTATCTCATAATGACTGTGGAACATTTGAAAAGCATTGGTGTTTTGGAAACGTGCAGGATTGTGAATAAAAAATTAATATTCCAATTATGATTTTATTTTAATAATTTTTAAGGTGGGGTCCTAAGAATCAAGATTCATACTTTCTTTATTTTTTCTGTCAATAAAGATTGATTGAACACTGTCTCTCAGTGTAGTGTTAATGTGCTGTAGTGTCCAGTCAGTATGTATGTATTAACCCCCCTCTCTCTCAGTGCAGTGTTAATGTACTGTAGTGTCCAGTCAGTGTGTCTGTATTAACCCCTCTCTCTCAGTGCAGTGTTAATGTACTGTAGTGTCCAGTCAGTGTGTCTGTATTAACCCCTCTCTCTCAGTGCAGTGTTAATATATTGTAGTGTGCAGTCAGTGTGTGTGAATCAACCCCTCTCTCTCTCAGTGCAGTGTTAATATACTGGAGTGTCCAGTCAGTGTGTTTGTATTAACCCCTCTCTGTCTCAGTGTAGTGTTAATGTACTGTAGTGTCCAGTCAGTGTCTATGTATTAACCTACCTCTCTCCGTGCAGTTTTAAAGTACTATAATATGCAGTCAGTGTGTCTGTATTAATCCCTCTCTTTCTCAATGCAGTGTTAATGTACTGTAGTGTCCAGTCAGCATGTCTGTATTAACCTGTCACTCAGTGCAGTGTTAATGTTCTGTAGTGTCCAGTCAGTGTGTCTGTATTAACCGCTCTCTCTCAGTGCAGTGCTAATGTACTGTAGTGTCCTGTCTGTCAGTCTGTCTGTATTTACCCCCCTTCTCTGAGCAGTCCATGGCTGTATAAATGCCTCCGTCTCAGTGCAGTGTTAAAGTACTGTAGTGTCCAGTCAGTGTGTCTGTATGAACCCCTCTCTTAGTGCAGTGTTAATGTACTGTAGTGTCCAGTCAGCATGTCTATATTAACCCCTTTCAGTGCAGTGCTAATATGCTGCAGTGTCCAGTCAGTGTGTCTGTATTTACCCATCTCTGTCAGTGCAGTGTTAATATGCTGTAATTTCCAGTTTGTCTAGTGCAAGTATTCACATTACTCCTATCCTGGAGTCCTTGCACTGGCTTCCTGTCAAGTTTTGTGATGCTTAACAATCCTCCTGCTTACCTATAAGGCTCTCTATGGCTTGGCACCTCAGTACCTGTCTGAGTTATCGCCCTACTCCCCACCTCACAACCTTCACTCTTCTAATTGTGTTCAACTATTTGTCCCCCAGTCCTTCTACACTCTATGGGTGACATGGCCTTCTCCTGTTTTGCCCCAAGCTCTAGAACTTTCTCCCCAAGGATATCAGAGTCACTTTCTCTAAGCTTCTTCAAATCCAGACTCAAAACCTTCTTCTTCAGAAGAGCCTTTATTTATCTGTTCTTTACCCCTCTGCTCCTACTGGACTTAGTACCACCATCTACTGACTCGTCTAACTATATTCTCATCATGCTTATATTGTGTCTTTTTTGTTGTTGGCCTTCTGTAAAGTGCTTTGAGAAGCCACCTTTAAAGGTGCTATATAAAATAAAGTTTATTATTATTATAAAGTTATTGTTTTCTTTTCCTGTATTTACAGGCACAGAGACCAGTGCTCTCTCTGATGCTGGGGACATGGCTCCTCTTGAACAGCAGCACAGTGAGGAGGAGTGGGGCTCCAGTTTGGTGCAGGAGAGAGAGCTCACTGTCGCAGAAGGGAAAGAGACACTCAGTGAGCAGCACACAGAGAGCAGACAGAGTGTCGAGGATCTGGACTCTGTGACCATGATGAAGACAGAGCCTGAGAGTGAGACACCTGGGCTCTTAGTATGTGATGATTTTATAGATAAGATTAATAATCTGGACTCGAACAATATTACACAAGGTTGTAATGAACTGGGCTGTGTCTCTGTACGAGAGCACAGTGAAGAACTGGATGTTTTAAATCTTACAGAACAGGACATGAAGTCCAAGTTGATTGACGCTGCAGAGCAGCAGACTGATGTACCTGGTGAAGAGAACAGTACTGAGTCACAGCACACAGAGAGGAGTCAGTACAGGGAGGAGCAACAGCAGCTCCTACAGGGCTTGATAATTAGGCCTTGTTCTGTTCAAGTGGAGAGACTGTCATTGCAGAGACTCAAACAATCATATGATCCCTTAGTATCTGATGGCTTTACACACAGGTTTACTAATCTGGTTACTGAGAAAATTGTTAAAAGTTTTAATGAACTGGAGAGTAGGTCTGTTCTTGGGCAAAGAGGAGAACAACTGAATGAACTAGACAGTTTTAGTCTCAGAGAGCTGGAGAAGGAGCCCCGGATGATTCACACTGCTGAGCAGCACACTGAAGGACATGGTGGAGAAAACAAATCTCAGCACACGGAGCAAGACCATTCCATGGAGCATTGGCAGAATAAGAGACCCCAGTACAATCAGAGAATGAGGAAGAATCACTCAAGGCCTTGCTCAGATGGAGTGGACAAACTGCCATTATGGCACAGAGAGGAGCAGCGTTTCTGTCAGTCTAGCAAATCAAAACCCGACCAGCACCTTCAAACGGGAGAGAGACCATTCAGCTGCAGTCAGTGTGGGAAGAGTTTTATTCAGTCAAGTGACTTTAAAAGACACCAGCGTATTCACACGGGAGAGAGACCTTTCAGATGTAGTCATTGTGGGAAGAGTTTTAGTCACTTGCAGCTCTTAAAACAACATCAGCACATTCACACAGGAGAGAGACCGTTCAGCTGCAGTCAGTGTGGGAAGACTTTTAGACAGTCAAGTAATTTAATAACCCACCAGCGCATTCACACAGGAGAGGCACCATTCAGCTGCAGTCAGTGTGGGAAGAGTTTTAGTCAGTCACATGCCTTAAAATCCCACCAGCACATTCACACAGGAGAGAGACCATTCTGCTGCAGTCAGTGTGGGAAGAGTTTTAGTTGGTCATGTAACTTAATAACCCACCAGCGCATTCACACAGGAGAGAGACTGTTCACCTGTAGTCAGTGTGGGAAGACTTTTAGTCAGTCAAGTAATTTAATAACCCACCAGCGCATTCACACAGGAGAGAGACCATTCAGCTGCAGTCAGTGTGGGAAGAGTTTTAGTCAGTCAAGTAGCTTAATAGCCCACCGGCGCATTCACACAGGAGAGAGAGCATTCAGTTGCAGTCAGTGTGGGAAGAGTTTTAGTCAGAAAAGCCACTTACAATCACACCAGCGCATTCACACAGGAGAGAGACCGTTCAGCTGCAGTCAGTGTGGAAAGAGTTTTAGTCGGTCAAGTAGCTTAATAACCCACCAGCGCATTCACACAGGAGAGAGACCATTCAGCTGTGGTCAGTGTGGGAAGAGTTTTAGTCAGTCAAGTAGCTTAATAGCCCACCAGCGCATTCACACAGAAGAGAGACTGTTCAGCTGCAGTCAGTGTGGGAAGAGTTTTATTCAATCGCATGACTTAAAAAAGCACCAGCGCATTCACACAGGAGAGAGACCATTCAGCTGCAGTCAGTGTGGGAAGAGTTTTAGTCAGTCAAGTAGCTTAATAGCCCACCAGCGCATTCACACAGGAGAGAGACCGTTTATCTGCAGTCAGTGTGGGAAGAGTTTTATTCAATCGCATGACTTAAAAAAGCACCAGCGCATTCACACAGGAGACAGACCATTCAGCTACAGTCAGTGTGGGAAGAGTTCCAGTCAGGTGACTTAAAAAAACCAATTTAGTCACCAGGTTTTTTATTTAATCATAGTCTAAGTCAAGTCAACTAAAATGTCTTTAGTTCAAGTGGGTAGGTGCGTCAGCATGTGACATCCGAAGAAGGCTCCACAGCCGAGACATTTATTTTCTTCTCTTTTCAGCATGGAACAAACCTTTACTTGTTCCCAAAATGTCTATTAGTCATAGTCACTTTGTAGTCACCCAATTTTGAGTTCGTCTGGTCAGTTAAATTTTGACTATACTCTTATTTACAGTTGACTAAAACAGAAATAGTTCTTGTCACAGAGTTTAATTTATGTGGATAAGAGAGCATATATATCAAATACAAGAAATATTTATGCAATAAAGGGTAAATAATAAAGAATAAGATACTGTATGAATCTCTTTTAATAAGAAAATCTATTTTGGCACCGTTAGTAATACTTCAATTTTTTTTTCAATGCAACTGCAGACAGGACAAGCTATATATACAGTGCCTTCAGAAAGTACTCACACCCCATTGTTTATTTCTCATTCTGCTGTGTTGCAAAGTCAAATTAAATCATATTTAAATGTTTTTCTCCACTCCTGTAGAAGCAATTCTTTATAATGTTCAAATGAAATTAAGTATTTATAATTCTGAAGACATCTATTAAAAATAAAAATGGAAAATTACTTAATTGATAAGTATTCACTCCCTTTGTTTCAACAACCTAATTTGGGTCAATTATCTTGAGAGATCACACTAAATACATTAACAAGGTACACCTGTGTTCATTTCAAATTCACCGGTGTTCAATTGCTTGATTGCACAATAGATATCACTGACTGTGAGGTCTCACTGAAACAGCAGATCAGATCAGTCCTGCTGTCATGAAGACCAAGGAGCTACCTTTGGAACTTTGAGATGAAGTTGTTAGGAGGAAAAAAAACTGGAGAAGGTTATAAAAAGATTGGCAAAGTTTTGAACCTTCCTAGGAGCACCGTTAAATCCCATTGTAACTAAATAGAAAAAACATGGCAAAACCCAGACACTACTAAGATCAGGCCCTCCTACCAAATTGAGCAACCGGACAAGAATGGTGATTGTCAGAAAAGTGACCAAAAGTGGCCAGCTCCAACACTGACAGAGTTGCAGAGCTTTTTGGCTGAAATGGGAGAAACTGCAGACACAAACAATCTCTTGTAATACAATACTTTTGTAAATGAGAAATGTAAATCTTTCATTTTGAAAAACAAATGTTCTTGAATAAAAAATATTTTTGATTCATAAATGTGTTGAATTTAGTGTTCTTAAAACGAGGAAAAAATGTTAAAATGTGGAGGTGTAATGGGAACAAAATGCAACAAAATTCCACTGGGTGAATACTTTCTGAAGGCACTGTATATACACTCATCTACTGTGACAAGACCCTGCTGACACTACCCTGACTCAGGTAATTCACACACACAAAAACACAAGACAAAAGGCATTTTAAGGTCAAGCAGGATTTAACACAACAGAGTGTAGAAGAAGCTACACCACTCCATAACCCTGCTTCACAACAACTAACACTCATCTTCTAACTCTGCTGGTATTCTCAAGCTAACCCTGTCAGCCTGTTGAAGGTGTAACTGACAGGTATCACATGATGCACAGTTTATATGCACATCCTATTCACTCCCGGAAAGATACCAGTGTGCAGCATTAATGTATCAGCTACTACCAGAAATATTTGTTTATGGATAATGTCATAATGCATTTATTTTACATTGTTAGAGAGTGAGACTGCAGGGAGGAATAAAGATTTCATGATACTATTACTGTTACACCTGTAGCGGCAAGGCTTATTAAAATACAGGAATTAAGTTTTGCGCTCTCTTGCCAGTGAGGCCCCATCTCTCTCTTCATCTCTGTGGTGCAGCCACAGATAAGCTATTCATGCAGGCTGATTTAAGGTTTCTTTGATAAGGGACAGCTCCCAAATGGGGATGCACTTAGCTAAGCCTGGCTATCATGATCAATGGTCATCCATTGGCGCCTATCTGTCTAGGGAGTGCCAGATGGACATCTGGACTGCATTCCTAAGTGTCAGGGGTGAGTTACTCACATCTCACCTTGATCAACCAATCAGGAACTGGTAGGGCCGAGTAACCCACGTGGGTCTCTGATGCCCATTAAACTTTCAGCCAATGAACGACCTGAAGTTCCTCCAGGTAAAAACAGGCAACACAGAGGGCCTGAAGAAGAATTCCAAAAAGAACAATTCCAGGGGTGTGAATGATTCCAGGACAGGACGGCCCGCAGGCCAGAACAGTTGGGAAGTGCAGGACATTCTCGCAGCACGCCTCCTGACCATCCTGAGACTCAGCCAGGACCACCATGTAACGGCCAGTGTGTCCGAGTGCCAGAACTTTCCTTGTTCTAAGAGTCTAGAGCGGAGGTTGCCAGCGCGTAACCAGAGGATCCACCCGAGGTTAGCACCAGCAGCAGGCCTCGTGAACAGGTCGGAACTGTGGACAGCTGAATCAGTATTCAGAACTAGCGTTTCATCAGGAACGAACCGTTCTTCTTCCTGACCAGCTGGGACCCACAGTCAGTTTTCTCCTGTGCACAAACTTTGCTAGTTAAAGCCAACACTAACTAGCCGGTCTTCAGAGAGCAGCGCAGCAGGAATCTCTCCAGCCGCACCGAGCACCGCTTGGCACCTAGCCAGAGAGCACGGATTGGACAGCAACAAGCCTGCAACTGTTTCTTTGTCCGGGGGAGATCTGAATCCCCAGAGATTGGATGAGTATTCAACTTCACTGCATTACTGCTCGAGAATTCAATTGTTATCCCAACCAGTTGATATCAATTTAATTCCTAAGAGTTATGTACTTGTTTTGAGTATCTAATGTAGAAGTTGTAACCAAGTTCATTCAAGAAACGGTCTAAATGAATGATATACTGAATGTATGTCCTCTTGATATGTGTAACTCTTTGTAACTGAATGAATATATACCTTTTGTTTTCTGCTTACCCTCACGATAAGATCTGTTAGATTTACATGCACCTTCTATGTATTAATAAATGTATTTTAGTGTATTAGTACCTGTGTGTGTGCGTTGTTTGAGTTATACCGCATGGTTGGATTCTAAGGCCATTAAAAGAATCATTTTGCGATTTACTGCCACAATTAATTATTGTCCCAGTAAATGCCCAAACCCCTACAGAACTGGTGCCTCATGAGAGCACACTACAACAGCATTCTGACCTTTTTTTTATTTGGTAGCTAGTACTGAATTGATCCCAGGATGTCATCCATTTGTTTCCTGAAAGAAAACTATCCCACCACCCTTTGTGTGAGCTACTGTCTCCCATGCTCATTTTTAAATGTACTTCCCTGTGGTTTCCATTTGTGAAACAACTTGGATATTTAGCTTGTTCCATGCTCCCACATCCCTTTGTGTAAAGGAGTGCCTCCCTTCCTGACTGGAGGACCTCATCTAGCTGTCTTGAATGAAGTCAGGGTATCGGCTTCAACACTATCACTGGGCAGCATGTTCCACACACCTACAGCTGCTTTCGTAAAGAAGCCAATTTGAAATTCACTTGTGCCCTCTAGTGTACTAGTACAGTGTACAGTAACACTTTGGTATTTATGAGGGTTAGGTGCCTTGAGGTCTCCTCAGATGGTGAATTTTCAAACATGGAACTTAATGCCTTGCGGGAAAATATGTGTGGTTCCACAGTTCACAAAACCATAATTATTTTTGTTATAACTATATCAGAAATAAGTGATATTAGTTATTAGTATTTTTAAAGAAAATTAGTACTGAAAACTTCAGAAAAGCATTCCGTCCTCCCTATAATTCTAATTATTGTATGTGCAAACTAATAAGATCACTGCTATATAACAGATTACCATGTACTGGACTAAGTTTTTCTTTTCATTGTTGTGTGCATTTTCTTTCCTTTTAGATCTTATTTTTATTATTGTTAAAAAATGCAGCACTATCGTCTTGTAATGACGTTTATTACCTCACAGGAATAACTGACAGGAAAGTAAATTGAAATTGATAGTTTAGGGATTCATGGAAGATATTTGTTTTAATAATATTTCTTTTATCTGGCAACACAACACTGAGTCGCGCACAGGCACTGCTCTGGTAACAGGTCCACATACAAGCCACTTCTTACGCTTTCCTGAAGGAAACTGAACAACTGAAGCATTACCCAGGATGCACTGCTCCAGAATCATGTTAAGTCATGTTAATGCAGTTGTGCCTTATAACATTGTAAAACCTTATAACACTTTTGTGCAAAGAAGCGAAATCATGAATATTGAACACGGTTTTACTACAGAAAGTTGGCTGTTAGTAGCTTAGAGTTTAATGAATAAACCGCCTTTTCTAATTTTCTGAATTTTAATTTTCTGCCAGGAACTGAAATTAGTACTGGGTCCATCTCCAGGAATTGTGTGTGCCCTACCAGTTGGATTCAGTAAGGTGGTTACTCTAAGGAAACTGTACTTGAATATTACCATACAAGAGGAAGACGCTATATTAGGTAATATCAGATTAATCCATCCATCCATTTTCTAAAGTGCTTTATACAGTACAGGGTCATGAGGAAGCCAGAGCCTATCTAGCAAGTAACAGGGGTAAGTCAGGATACACCCTGGATGGGATGCCAGCCCACTGCAGAGCAGACAGATACAAACATACATGCACACTCAGATCAGGGTCTGTTCACCTACCAGCACTGCCAGTGGAATGTGGGAGGAAACCCACATGAGCACAGGGAAAACATGCAAACTCCATGCAGACAGCACTGAAATTGAACCCAGGGCCACTGCGCTACAAGGCTAACCCTAACCCTGAACTGGAATAAGTGGTTAGAAAAAGGGTGGATGGATGAGTCAGACTAACAAAGATCTATTGGAATGAATGGCTACTCCTGACCAAGACTGGGAAGCAGTTTTTAGGTGATCAAAACATGATTCCAGAAATATTGTGCCAGAGCAAACAAATATGGGTGTTTGGACTGCATTTTCTTCTAAAACATCAAACCATTTTATCTTTAAAAACACTTAACATGACCGAACAGATGTGTTCCTTGGAGCAATACGAATGCAAAAAATATTGCTGCATGAATCTAAATATCTGCCTTAACTGCATTCCATCTTAAATTTCCAAACTTATTTATGTAATCAACTACAAATTTCCCTTTATAAATGCGATAGTGTGTGACAAGTAGAAGCTACATTAATGCTTACAAATAACCAAAATGTAAGTCTTACAAAAGTACTGATGGAAAGTTAAAGGACGAAGGAATAGAGCGCACTTTGGGAGTTGTCACAGCATTGTTTGAAAAGGCACAAGCAGATAAATTAAGAATACCAATACCAAAATGAATCAAGGTAAGGACAATGCTGAGGTCAAATCAATATACAGTAATTATTATTGGGAAAACTCCTACTGTATTATTGCAATGTGATTGCACTGCCCTTCTTGGTGAAAGAACCAGAGGCTGTGGTTTTCAGGAGGAGTGACCAGTCATCGTCTGCACCAGTAACAGTATGAAGCTGCTGATGGGTGGTTTTTGTTTTTTTGTTTCTGTTTCAGCGTGGCTTTTCACACATTTCCCACTCTTGTCCAGCTTTGTATTGGAAAGTGACTCCTGTCCTGCATTGGAAGGCATCATCAGCCCCCTGCCTTGCGCTAGCCTGCAGGAGCTCAGACTGGGCTGCATAGCGTTCACCGGTTCTCAGCTGAGCTCTTTTGGTGAGCCGTTTCCTTCTGCCAATGAGTCTGTGCCATGTTCTGATGGATCATATTCCAGATTGTTGTTCTAGCAGTTCTTATCCACACCAACGGGTTTTAAAGAGTTTATCAAAACTAGTAACCCTGGCCTAGACTTTTTCACATATTACTGACAAAATAATGTCAAAATAACAAAAGTCTACAGCTCATCCCAAATCAATTAGAAATCTAAGACAGAATGTAACTTGCATGAGTAGTTCACTGCTTTTGCTATGAAACACTTGAATCCAGGGCATTACCCTCAACAACATGCCTGGGTATCTTGTTCTGCACTCTCATAGTTTCCTTCTGTCCTCTTTGGTTCACATTTCACTGTTCATTCTGAAGATGTCCAGCCAGTGTTTCTATCTCATTTTCATTTGAAATTACTGTTTAGAGTGTCTGACCATTTGTTTTTCACTTGGAGGACGTATTTTACAGTGTGTGAATAAAAGTAAAATAAATTGTGATTCTAGGTTTATTTCCCTTGCACAACCTTTTCACAGATCAAACTGTACAGAAGGTATTCTATTTCTGGACATAATAGAAGAGAAAATGTAAGAGGTCTTTTATCAAGTAAACAATCACTCTAACAGTTGTAGTTGTGATCTCTGCTAATTGTAATGTTTTGTTTTTTTTCTCAGTTGCACAGCTTGGAAGATTCACAAATCTGAAAGTGCTGAAGCTGTGTAATGAAGTGTTTGAAACTGTGGAAGTAACGCCAGCTTTCGGTAGGTGGAAACTAACTTCTAAAAAGCCAGGCACTTCTCACTGAGTTATTGAAGCTTTCATGTGAACGACTCGTCTTATTGACAATGTGACTGTAACATATTTATGATTTGATCAAAAGTTCTTTGAGTTTTTTAATATAGGCGAAATGATTGTTTGCTCTGCAATTCAGCTCCAATTTCTTTGGGATGTTGGGCATGATTGTGTTGACCTAAAACCAATTAGCTTGCTCTGTCCATGGGTGGCACGGTGGCTCCCTGGGGTGTATTGCTGGGACATTGGCATTGCCTGTCATTGCATTAGCAGTTCTGGAGCCCTGGGTTTAATTCCGGTCCTGGGTTCTGTCTGTGGGGAGTTTGCATGTTCTCTCCGATTTAGTGTGGGTTTCTTTCAGATGCTCTGGTCTCCTCCCACAGTCCTCCCACAGTGGTAGGTTATATAGGTATGTGCACATCTAGATACATCCAGGATGTATCTGCCAGGCACGTGTTTCTTGCTGGGATAGACGCCAGCTGCCATGCAGCTCTGTACTGGATAACATGGCTAGAAAATGGATGGATGAATTTGGTTGACAGAATTATCAGTTTTTTCAAATACATTGCATAGATATTGTATTGTATGTGTGTCTATAAAACATTAAAATATCTACAGCTGGCATCTATATGTGCCCTGTGATGGAAAACCAAATGATGAAAACATTTGACTGTCCATTGGACTTGCTGTAACAGTCTTTAAACACAGGCTAATGCAGAGAAACAGACATGCACAAATACAGGCATAAGGCTCAGAAACAGGACTGTTTATTTATAGTGCAGGGAAATAAAAAACAAACTCCAAAGGAATAATCTAGCTCCTTTTCAGTCTCTCACTATCAGGAGTGGGCAGCTAAGCTAATTGCCAGCCTTAACTGAACAACTCTTAACTCCAGTCTCTCTCTCTCTGTGACTCTTCACAAAAAACATGTGACTTTTGGTAGCTTGAGCTTCCTTCTTTGTGATCTGACACCTGACCAATAATCTTCCACCAGCAGGTCTTGTGACAGCGGGCAGCAGCTCACACCCCACAGCATTCTGGGAAATGCGGTCCAGACAAGAACCTCAAGTTTGTCTTGACTCACTCCCCTCTTGCACATATTTGTACAGTATGTATAGTAAAGAGACTGAATGTCCTGAAGGGATAGGCTGAGGAGGATAGGATAGAGCTGAGTAAATAAGTGCTGCTAATTATCTGTGTTCTCACCTTGTGCACTGCAGAAACTTAAAAACCTTGAAGTCTTGCATCTGCCGTTTGGAAAAGGCATTAAAAAGGCAGCTGAGATGATTATTAAAGTTTGTCAAACTGCCGTGCTTGAGGTCCCTTCGAATGCACTCCTGTTTGAAAGATGACAGTCTTGTCACATTTGGTAAGTTGTACAGAGATCCTTTATGTTTAGAATAGATCTAGAACAGAATAAGTGCTTGTTATGACAAGTCTACTGTATGATTTTCAAATGGTGTAAAAATAAGAACTAAATCAAACCTGTCAGTGCTGGGGCCCTGGGTTCAGTTCCTAAGATGCTATCTGTGTGGTGTTTGTATGTTCTCTCTGTGTTGATGTGGGCTTCCACCCACATGCTGGTAGGTTAATTAACCCTGCTGTTTGTGAGTGTGTGTTCGTCTGCCCTGTAATGGACTGGTGTGCCATCCAGGGTGTATCCTGCCCTATGCCTGTTACTTGCTGGGATAGGCTCCAGCTCCCCTCCGACCCCGTGTGGGATATCCTGGTTAAAATAAAATAGAGCTTTTTCTAATTTTTGATAAGCTGCATGCCAGAATTGTTATCCTATTAAGTTAGGACTGTGTTGTAAGAAAACAGTAGTTCTATTTCTAACAATAGTGCATTTCATTTTTCAATGCAATTGAAGTTTTTTTTATTAGATATATATATAAACTTAGTAGCATTAGTATTCTCAAAAAATAATATTGTTTAAACCTATCTATCAGGAAAACATTATCTTGGTTGATACTACTGTTTTGAAACGTTCCTGGAAATGACATCCAAATGAATTAAAATGCTTGATTAGCTGTCCTTACCTACAGCTGTGATACCACAACTGTATTCAGCCTATGGGAGGAGCGGTGGCTCTGTGGCTAAGGGACTTTGCCTCTGGCTGGAAGGTTGCTGGTCCAAATCCCGCGGCCGGCAGAGGAATCCTACTCTGTTGGGGCCCTGAGCAAGGCCCTTGACCCCAACTGCTCCAGAGGCGCTGTACAATGGCTGACCCTGGGCTCTGACCCCAAGATTCTCTCTGTCTGTCTGTCTCATGGAAGGCAAGCTGTGGTATGCGAAAAGACAAATTCCTAATGCAAGAAATTGTATATGGCTAATAAAGTGATCTTATGTTATCTTATTCCATGTAATAAATAAATATAAATATTTTTTTTAGCAAAGGCAACTCAAAATGGCCATTTCCTTGGACTTCATAAACTCATTATAGATCACAGCATCAACACCACAGAAAGAGGTTGGCAGGAATTATTCCACTGTCTGGGGCGCCTGAGTAACCTGGTGAAGGTGGACATCTCCAGACCCGTGTCTCATCTGCTGAAACCTTCTTCCTGCCTGGTCGTCGCCTGTGTAAGGGCCATCGCGCATCTCCCTAGAATCCAGCATGTTCTTCTGCCGGGCTGGCTAGATAGATAGATACTTTATTGATCCCGTGAGGGAAATTGCTGGACGAAATGGACTGGAAGCTGTTCGAAGACACGAAGAAGAGGCATCCTCAGTCACGACACATTTGTTTGACCTACAAGATCCACGTTCAGCCAAAGATTGTAGAAAGCGTTTGAACTTTAGTTGGCAACACGTACCACAACTTAAACAACAGAAATCAATCCCCGTTCGACCATCGCTTTCGGACGCTGTTGGCACCCGGTGAAGTACAGGTGTACTTGAAATGAAATGAGATGTGTACTTGTACTAATTAACTGCTGTCACTGTGTTTTTCTATTATTGGAAAATAAGACTGCAAAACCTGAGACCTCTAAATATATTCATATTAATTATATTTACATTTCCCTGTGCAAGGTCTGAAACAACTCCTTAAGCCTTGCAATCTAACACTGTTCTTGTATCTTATGTGGAAATAGAAAGGGCAAAAGGGTCATGATCTGTTTTGTAACCAAATGTATTCTGTAAAAGGATGTGATGAACTGTCTCCGGTCATTCGTCCTGCTCTCCTAATATGGACTAGCTGTAGATTGCTGTAATAGCTCTCACTATGTTGTTGTTACCGAGGGACTGTTGTTCGCTGTAATCTGGTATCCCATGACACCAGTTAACTGAGGCTCACACAAGCACATCACCAGTTGGGTCATCTGTCATTCCAACATCCCAACGACTGGAGTTACTTGTGGGAAGTAACTGGTGAGAAGGAGCCCCAATTGGAAATGGCTTCACCCAGAGGTTGAATGAATATTCAAGTGCTTGTGAAGGGCAGGGTCTTTATTAACAGCGGTTCATCTCTGATATCCACAAAATGTGTCCTCTTAGACATTTCCGAAGGTGTGTGTCCAATGTTGTACACTGGGCCAAGGAAATGTCGGGGAATGACGATGCCTAAATAAAGGAATTTCTTTTATTTTGTAACTGACCGCACCGCCTAGCAGTTTGAGAGGGTCCCAGGACTCTCTGGGGAAAGCAGGGATATTGGGGATTTGGGGGTACAGAGAATTAAGTTGTGGTGGCAAATGTAAGGGTACGTTCAAGGAAAGAACCTTCTACGTCTTTTTAAAAGTGATTATTCATGATAGTTCGTAGGAACACTGCCCCTTCTCTGTCCTGTGGCTGTGGTCCAGTAATATACAGCCAGAGTGCTGATAGTCTTGCAGATGGAAGAGGAGGTTCATCCTGTTGATATCAAGGCGGTGTAGGACTGCACACGTCATAGTGACTGTGCAGCTCCTACTGGACTGGTCCGCAGAGCAAGTCAGAGGCGAGCAACACGCTGTTCTGAATTTCCTAAGACTCATTCCCAAGGTCAGAGGAGCAGCACTGAGCTGAAATGACCTGAAAAGATCTGTTACAGAAGTCTCTGAAGTTTATCTTTTTAGAGCTGCAAATACAATTAATTTGCAAATATAATTTCTGTTTTACTTATAAGTCAAAAATGCTACAGAGGAGAGACCTCTGTAACTACAGTGAACTAAAATGACCTGAAACAATCTGCTCCTCTGACTTTGTGAGTGAGTGAGTGAGAGAAGTGAGAGTGTTCAGAACTGTCTTAAATAATGACTTTTAAAAAGAGGACATGTCCTTACACTGGCCTACAAACGTTATACTCGGAATCCCCAAATCCTATCCCTTTTCACTCTCAAAAGTGTAGAGTACCATCCTAATGAAAATTTCAACAAATCTATTAAATTAACAGCCAGAGGGGCCAGATCGCATTTAAGACATACACTGAATTTAAATATGTATTTAATTTTTGTTCTTGTTGCTCCCCAGGAATTCTGAAAATTCACTATTGCATATTAAGGCTCTACATCTATTAGCTGAAATATCGAATCTTATAGACATTAAAATACATTGTTAAATTGCACTGATTAATAAACAAGAATTAATTAAACTTCACTGTGTATATTTCTGGTGTGTCTTTATAGCAATTTTAGGGAAATATTACAATAAAATTCAAGCGACTGATGCAAGTTCATTTCTGACTGAGGATATTATTTCCACTATATTCAGGAACGTTCTAATATCATCTGGTGTTCTGCTTAGTCACCTACTGCACCAACGACTACAGGGCAGCAGCTGTTACAGTGGATTCCTTACAAATGAGGGACCTCTCGCATCCTCATAACCTCATCATCAGAAAGTTGTGAGTTTCGGGGCAGGGCCACTTCCTCTCTTGCTCTTTTCAGACACTTGCGGCAACTGTTCTCTCATAACCACGTCTGGAACGTGTGACCTTTACATGGGGGAGAAGCAACGCCGCATCCCTTTCCTGAAGAACATTCACATTCAGAAATAAGTCAAGAAATTTGCCATTACTTTCTTTCGCGCTGCTGTCAGGCTGCCCATGTTGCCCAAAGAAAGATTCACTCGGCGTCAACATGACAGAACAGCGATCCTTTCAAAACAATGTTCCACACTCCGTAAGCAAGAACTTCAGTGTTTGCAGTCACCCGATATGCCGATGGTCAAAGGAGCGCAAAACACGAAGCGTCAAAAGACAAGATGAGTTGATGGAAAGAGCATTGTATTGATGAGCACAAAAGTTCAGCTTGTACAATAGGCAATGAAGGTCCCGGCGTTGTCATCGCACTTGAAAGGACTGCCTTGCAGACTAAGGGCAGTGGGAGGTTGCTGTTTTGAGACGGGGGCATTGGGATGGTGGGCCGAGATCTATTCTTCTTAAGGAATTCTTCATCGTGAAAGATTGGTCCACAGGTCATCTAAAGAACTCACAATTGTTTTGGACTCAGGGAATCACGTGCTACTGAAGGGAGTGAAGTGCTGAAACACATGACATGCCCCCTTGATCTCACATGCACAATTCTGCTGCAACATGCACAGCTACCGTCCACACCAGGCAGTGGGGCTTCAGCAGAATTTGCTACGCCACCTGCAAATACACATCCAGCTGCACACATATACATGGCCTCTCTGGCCTTTTCAGGATCTCAAAAAAAAGCATAGCGTGGTTTTCCTGCAACCTGATTGACCGCATCTCTCTCAGAATGTGCCCCGCTGCATTCATTGCTGAAGCAGGATGGAGGCTAACGGACATGCCAGAACAGTGAGGTTCAGCGATCTCTCTGTCTATGGACACTTCTGTAGCAGCAAGGCGTATTTAAAATACAGGAATTAAGTTTGCTGCTCCCTTGCCAGTCCCTCTCTCCCTCATCTCAGTGCAGCTGGATACAGAGAGGCCATTCCATCTGGTTCACATTTAAGGTGTTTTTCTAGCTGATAGAGTTTCCTGATAAGGAACAGCTCCCAGGGCTGAGATTCACCAGCCACCCTAATAAATGGTCATCTCTGGCACCTTACTGTCTGGGAGATTCCATGGGAGAGTCTCATCCCAAGGTTTACAACCCTAAGGACAGAGGTCATTGTTACTCATCCTCCACCTCAATCAGCCAATCAGGAACTGGTAGGGCAGGGTAACCCCACATGGGTCTCGAATGCCCGCGGAACTTTTAGCCACTGAACTACCGTAGGTTAGCCCAGCTGACAGCCTCGTGAACCACCGGTACTCCACCGCCAAAGCTTGCCTGATCAACGAGTGAACTACGGTCGGAACTGTCGACAGCTGAATCTCAGGATTCAGGGCTAGCGCTACATCGGGAACGAACTGGTCTTCTTCCCATCTAAAGAGTGTGACTGGCTTGGACCCGCAGTCACTTTCCATGTGCACAAGCTCTGCTAGTTTCAGCCAACACTAACTAGCCGGTCTTCAAAGAGCATCAGCAGCGCATCGCAACAGGAATCTCTCCCTCCTCTCCTTCTCGCCAGCCGCACCGGCCACTGCCTGGCACCGAGCCAGAGAGTGCCGATTGCACACAGCAACAGCCTGCCACTACTTCTTTTGTCCGCGGGAGATCTGAATCCACACAGATCGGATGAGTATTCAACATTCTGCATTACAGCTCGAGAATTTAATTGTTACCTCAACCACAATTGATATCAATCTAATACCTATGAGTGATGTACTTGCTTTTGAGTATCTAGTGTAGAAGTTGTAATCCCAGTTCATTTACGAAACAGTCTAAATGAATGGTATACGGAATGTATGTCCCTCTTGGTTTGGAACTCTTCATGATTTAATATATACCTTTTGTATTCTGCTAACCCACACTCTTAAGATCTGTTATGTTTATATGCACATTTTATGTATTAATAAGTGTATTAGTATCTGTGTGTGTGCGTTAATGAGTTAACTCACAAGGTCGGTTTTCTAATAGCCATCAAAGAATCATTTTGTGACTTACTGCTACAATTAATAATTGTCCCAGTAAATACACAAAACCCCTACACATTCATGGAAACCAATATTTACCTGCTAATCCAGAATGCAGCAGAGAACAGTTGGACAGAAGGTTAGTATTTGTCGATACTGCATCACAGAAGTCAGTCTCTTCCCCCTCATTATGCAGGCTGACTTGTTGAACGATGAACTGTCCTCCAGTGACTGTCAGCTGCAATCACTGACTCAGACATGGTGTTGATCCATTGATGGCACTTTGGCTGATTTGGTTAACATGCTTTCCTCTTAAAACAGGAGATGCTGAGTTCAAATCCCAGCAGTGCTTGTCTTACAAAATGAATCACTATGGATGATTACGTACAGCTTGATTTTGTTTAACGCAACTTTTCATTTTCTTTCTGGAACAACTTGCTTTTCATGAAATTCATACAGCTTGTGAAAGATGAAATACAAATCTTGCCTTGTATATCGCAGGCTGGTAAGAAAAAAGCATTATTTTCTTTTTTTAAGCTTGCAAATGGAGAAAAGGGACACATGTGAGTCTCTGTTAATTGAAAGGTTAGTGGTTTGAGCCCACCCAGAAATGCACTTCTCATTATTGCAATGTAAACCTCATCTCTACTTATTCGGATTTCTTAGCAAAACCTTAACCCACTTGATATTTGCAAGACATGTGAATGTTTTTGTTAAACAATTAAGTACGTAAGTCAATATCACTGGGAATGGCCAATAATGACCAACATTCAAGGACATCATATTCAGCCAAGGACTGAACGGCTGGCAGAAGAATTCATTTATGCTCTTGATGCATCCTTAGTTAGAATATTTAAAATTAAATTACAACACAGATTTGTTGGAGAACTTGACAAGCAAAAAAGATAGTTGGACAGCATGATTATGTTAGGACTGTACATTTGTATTTCAATACTTTTGTATATTTATCTTAATTTTAATATACATGTAACCATAAGTGCTGTTCTATGTAAATAAATTTTGTTGTATTTTATCATATTTTAGCTGAGGGCACAAGGGGGTATATTATACCTTTCGAAACTTCCAAGACAACTACAGTATAACAGAGGCTCATACTTTAATATAATTTGCTTTAAAAGAAAACCACAATTTGTACGATATCATCCCTCAATATCGACGTTCAAATGAAGGATTTAAAGAAGCAACAGCGATAGGAGAGTACATTGATTTTGGACCAGTGTTTGCATCTGAACAATCCTTCCTCCTGGAAAGAAGAAAAAACAGGTATGTTTTGAGTCTCATGATGATGCTCTTCTGGATAAAAAAAAACAGTGCGAATTTGTTTCGGATGTATTTTGGATAAAATTATAACTGTCATCGAAGAGAACTTTGATCAGTTGAATGCAGTTGAAACTTTTGACATTTTATATGATGACAGGACGTACATTTAGGACTCAGTACCGATAACGCTGCTACTATTGATGGAGTAGAAATAAGTGTATTGGCAATTTTATCTGAGGCAAGAAGTACTAGAACACCTCCTATAAAAATGTTAGGATTCAGAGCAAGAAATATTTTTCCACTTCACCCAATGGTATTGCATTAACGAGGCTGAAGCTGGCTTCTTATTCGCCAGCTTCTTCTTCTGCCTTAAATGCTGCTGCTGTGATGTTATGCCGCCTTTCGCCTGTAGATGGCTCTTTACAGTAATTTTTAAAAGTACTAATCGGGATGGATTACTGTATTTATCCTCAGTAAATGGGAATATGTAAGTAGTGACTATCCAAATAACATTTTTGTGTGAAACACATTTCAGAAAATTGTAAACCAATTTTCAAAACTCACAGTAACACAAACACAATAAGTAAATAAGACAAAACAGAAGTTCACAGGCACTTTCTGCATATTTACCACGACCTTGCCTTCTGACCATAAAAAGTCTTAAAATCTTGCATTTTACAAGAACTTTTTAATATAAATGGGACGTCTAGAACATGGCATATGAGAATATATGGTTAACCGAGGATGAGCAACGGGTGATGGCACTTTCTGCTTCTTGCTATAAACCTACCCCCTGGTTATAAAAACATCTAAAAATTCTGACACTGAGGTGTGAGAGACAATGGAACAGACTATCAAAATCCTGAACTTTAGGAAATTTTACTGTGCTATTTTTTTAAATATGACCCTGTGAACCTGGCATGTCCCTCCTTCCTCATTACCAAAACATCTCAATGTTCCGACACTATGTACATTGGTAATTACAACACTTCACTGTTGCATTTCTGAGTTGTGACATTGTGAACATGGCATGTTAAAGTATATAGACAATCTAGATCAGAACAGGCTAAATGCAATTCATAGTGATTTATCACTTTCTTACTTTCTAAATGAAAAAAAAAAAATTCAGTGATTATGACACTTCGGTATGACATAAAATATGCTTCAATGACAGAATAAATAATCATGGAAAAAATACCCACAGTGGACATTCATATTTGTGATTATAGGAAATTTAAATATCAGGTGAGTAGCTGCGTCAGCATGCGTATGCTGCAAAGGAACAAGTAAAGGGTTATTCCATGCTGAAAAGAGAAGAAAGGAAACACAACTTGTTGGCCGTGGAGCCTTCTTCAGGTGTGAGAAAGACAGGGCAGTAAGCAAAGATAATTTTCTTTTTATCTTTGCTTACTGCAGTTTATCTTTGATGACAACATCAAAGACATTAAGTATTTTTTACCGCTAACAGCTCAACATCATCTTCCTTTTATATCTAACCTCATCAGATCTCTCAACTCCCAACTCTTCCAGTTTCTCACTTCAGAGAAGGATAAAAAACTCAATCATCCTCTACAGAGAAAAACCATCAACACCCCTGCCACCTCCACCAATCCTAACCTTGTTGTTACTATACCCTCTGACCTTTCCCTTTCACCCCTTTGCATCCTCAGCTAACATATTTTAATATTACAACACAATTACAATAGATTGTATTTATGTTTAAAATTAAGGTAAATATGTCAAAATATCAAAATCCAACTGCACAGTGCTAACGTAACAATGCTAGTCAAGTTCTCAAACAAATCTGCATTGTATTTTTAAAATATTTCAGCAGAGGATGTGACGGGAGTATAAATGATTCGACGATCATTTTTCTTGTGAGAATATGGTTTTCTGGGGAGTTGCGATGTTGGGCATTATTGGACATTTTTGACACGTGTTGAACACTCGCATTTCCTGCAAATATTAAAATGGCTATGGTTTCGCTGAGAAATCCAATTGACCTATGCGAAGACAATATTTACATCGCCAAAGAAGCCCTTCCCCGGGTGGCGTCGAACCACCAACCTTTTGATTAATAGCCGAACGCGCTAACCGATTGCGCCACAGAGACTAACTGCTGGATATTTTTTCTCGAATCACAAGTTTCCGGTTAAAAAAAATCTCTTACCATTCTTTTTGCCAGCCGGTAATATTTCTTCTGCACTGATAACCAAGAATTGAATTTCATTTTTCGCAAGCTGTGTGAATTTCATCAAAAACAAGTTTTCCAGAAAGGAAATGAACACATGCATTTAACGAAATCAAGCCCTTTGTGAGTGACCAAAATGGTACGTTCTGTACTACAAGATAGGAAAAAATACACAGCTGGGATTTGAACCTAGGTTCTTTTGTTTAATAAAAAGGCGCTTTAACCAACTAAGCTATGGTGACAGGACAGCTGTTTCCTTTTACAGCCACTTGGACACACCGCTCTGAGACATCTGCGTTCAGTAAGCGCTGAACCTGCTCTCAGAGCAAATTGCCTCTTTTACATACAGTAGCAGCCCCGACACTGAGAAACGAAGAGAACTGGCTTTTATCTGGCATTTTTCATGTCCAATGGGTTTGACATCTCCCAAGGGCGACAGAGTTCTTTTGCAACACTATTTCTTCCTCTTTTTTCTTTCTGTACGCTTTGATAAAAACGAGAAATCGTGCAAGGGAAAAATGTATTTTTTTTTTCATAGAGAAAACGTGCACCAGGAAATGTTGTGTTGAGAAGAAGTGATTTAACATGATACGTGACCTAATTTATCGGAGCAAATGCTCACCCAGCAAGGTCTGGAGAGGTTGGAGAGTCTGGTGGATGTGATAATTATACGGTGTTGTGGAAGAAAGTCTTTCTTTGAATTCTCAATCAATCGGAATTTCAGTGCGAAACATAAACCCTTTGTCTGATTTAATGAGATGATATTTTAAAACATAAAAAATCAGAAAACACGTTTCTCACTTTGAAATTTTAGACGTGGCGGTGTATTACTAGCAGCGGCGCTGAGCACACTATGGGGGAATTCAGGTTATGTGAAATACCAGCGGTTTAATAAATAACGCAGCTGATTTCGGATCATAAGATTATAGGTTCGACTTCTACCTGGCTCGTGTACATTTTATTCAAGCTCCTCAGTAATAGATGTCTATTATGTAATGAACCGCACCTGAAAGCAAACGTTGGGTCTGTTTCCTTTGTTTTCCAGCATGAAATAGCAAATCGTTACAAAAAGCACCTGCTAATGTCCAATAGCGTTTTTTTTTTCAAATTACATTTTCAGGCTTCAGACACTATTTAATAAAAGAAAAGTGTCCGAAACTCCCTAACTTTCAGGTTTGCTTGAACCTGTATTTTTTAAAAAGAAAGTTACCTGAAACTTCCGGGATTCCATTCTATGATGTAGCTGTCTCTAAAGTTGGACGTGATGTTTAGCAGATGTGAACGGTGCCTTTTCTCGTGTTCAAGGCTGTTCGCTGTGTGAGCTCCACACTGCGTGTCCTGTACTGCTCTATTTTGTTTAGATCATCTATGTGGTGTTCAGATAGAACTCAACTGCATGGTGTTCAGGACTAGCAGAACCTGAAAAACTAACAGCTGACTTCGACGTGATTTGAACACGCAGCCTTCTGAACTGGAGTCAGACGCGCTACCGTTGCGCCACGAGGTCGCGGTCATCAGCGTCTTTGAATTCCTCAAAGGAGACAAATCAGCCTCACAAAAAAAAATCTCCTGTGAAGAGCGCTGCTCTTCCGAAGAGAGTCTCTTCTTCCCAGACAACATTTTATTCTTCCTGCGCAGCTCTTGTGCAGGTGTTGTTCTCAATTACAGATCCAGGAACACTGATTTGTTTTCCTATTTTTTTTTAAATTAAGTACCCCATAGTGCAACGGTAGCACGTCTGACTCTAAATCCCCAAGTTCATTTTCAAGGTATATCGGAGTCAACTGATACTGATCAGGTTCTGCTGCTACTGAACCCGCAGTCTTCACCTTAAAGTTCAGTTCCCCAAGCCTTCTGACCTTATATGTCCATCCCTTCTCGTCAAAACTCGTATTTTCACAGGGTACCCTTCAGAAATCGCAGTATAGAATGAAAAAACTCCAGTAGCTCTCGGCCGCTGTTGGTGATTTTCCTTTAAAAATAAATGAATCTCTGGAAATTTTACGGAGTGTATCACTTTCACCGAGACCGAGAAGTGTTAAGCTGTACATGAGTCTTTGTGGCTCGGTTGTTAACCGAAAGGGTGGTGGTTTGAGCCCTCCCAGGGACGCTATGAGCCTTTTAAGGTACAAAGCAGTCTCACTTTATCTCCACGGCCGGTCTTGTACCGCAATCAAATACAGAGCCCGTAGGGGGCAGTAAGCTCGCATATATAGCTCACTGTGTATATAATGAAAAAGCAGAGGTTGGTTTCTCATCTGCGCGTTACAGAGCCTTACGCAACTCGTACTGTACCAACAGCTAGAGTTTGGTCCCTGCACGGGCTATTAGTTGAAAGGCCATTGTAAATGACGTGTAAGAGATTTATAGATAGATACTTTATTGATCCCGTGAGGGAAATTAATAAAGCTTATCCAGCTGGCTTTTATGTTTCACACTAAATTGCGATCTTGAAACCAAAATAATTAGAAATATGGAACACAACCGTTGTTCCCCAAAAAGGAAAGCTGTTTAACACTGACGTCACTCCTTTTTATTTAACCCAGATTGTGAAGACAACTCTGCCCTATCAAAGGAAAATGTTGCACAAAAGTTGGAAAGCACACTCTGAATCCATCTGTACTGTATATTTGATTTCCGCGATCCGTTCAAGGCTGCTTGGTGCTTCGCAAGCAAGTCATTTCAGGGAAGAAACTCAGTTTAGAGAACTACGGGTGCATTTTCACTCATTGAATTTGATCTTTGTACTCTCTTATCAGTCTCAGCAATAATATTTCAAAATTACAGTTCGGATTTGTTGGAAAACTTCACAGGCATTATTAAGTTAGGACTGTACAATTGTATTTTAATATCTTGGTATATTTACCTTCATTGTAATATGGATGTAACCATAAATATTCTTAAGCATGTTGTACTTTTCTCGTACTTTTTAAAACATTTTAACTGATGACGCACACGACTATTATACCTTGTGATACATGCAAGACATCTGTAAACTAAGATGTAATTACAGTCAAATTGGCAATTAACAGAAAACCACAATTTGTATAAGAAACGTATAAATTTGATTGCTTCCATAGTATTTTGGATTTTCTTACGAAGATCTCACGAAGTATTGCCAGGATCTATATTACCGCTCGGTAGCGATAACACTGCTGATATTGATTGAGTAGAAATCGATGATGTATTGACAACTTTATCTGAAGCGAGAAGTCCTAGAACGCTGCCTATGAAGTGTTAGGATTCATACCAAGATATACTTTTTGTTTTCAACCCAAAATGCTGCTATTGCATTACACATTATATGAACATTACCTGTTTTGGTAGCTTCTCTGCGCGATTTTTTAAAACTGAAACTAATTACAAAATTACTTAAGATCAACCATGACAAAAAATTATAAATCAGGACTAATATTAATATCAACTGGTGTTACTACAGAAAAAAAAGATTTAACTGAAATATTAATAAGACTATGCAAGCCTAAAAAGTAGAACAATTCAATTTATATAACTTTTTTTTGAGAAATGGGCTCACACACCGGAAGACACTAACGTTTCTCTTCGTTGGAGTATGTGAATAACAGTTTAACCCAAAATGTTTGGAGTCCAGAGGGAGGACTCGCTCGCTGAATGATCTCTCAAGAAATCCCCGGTGAGATTCAACAGGTGTTTTCTTCAACAGCCACTAAAAGTCTGATGACCTTCTCTGGATTTCCTGAATATGACGTCAAATTAGTTCAAATCATTTGGTAGTTAACAGAACGAAATGCTTTGAAGGTACATTTAAAACAGCAGAGCAGCACTGTAGCACTTCGTGTGTGACTGAATTTAATTGTGTAAACCTGGCTCTCTATGAACACGAGCAAAGAGTTCTCACTCAACAGAAGATTGCGATGTGAGCACAATAATATAAAGCACCTGGTGATGCCAGCGATTGATCTCGGGACTTCATACACGAAAAGCATGCACTCTAGCACCGAGCTACATCCCCTATGGCACAGATAGTGAAACTGACTTAAAGATGTGCATATGTTCACTGACCACAATCCACCCTTCATGAAGAATGCCTGCAGTTTCCCACTTTCGAGTTTCTTCTACTACAAAGTAAATCAATGGGAATGAAGAAATAAGGAAGGGAAAATAATCGCATTGAAGCTTCCAGAGACTGGGCAAAATGAATAATTTATTTTTATATCCAGTCACATGGGCGACGGTGGTTGATTCTTCAACGGGGGAGTGCGTTTTTCTACCTCCTCACTGTCTTTCAATTATGTTTTCTTTGAAACCTTTTTTCATCTTTTAAGTGCTTGCGATTAAATTACGCATAGAAAAACAGCAGTACAATTGATGTTCATGGACCGATGCACACAACTCCAGTGATAAAGCCCTGTCTGTAAATATTGTAGAAGAACGTTAAAGGGCGAAACAACGCTCCAACCACGTGAATGGTAACAAGAAGGATCGTGTTCTTATTTAATATGTGCTTTTGAATTGCCTTGTCAATACACGCAGGCTTTAGAGATGGACAAATAATTTACAGTGGTGTTTGTAAACAAAGATGGAACATGTTATTTCTATACCAGGAAGAAAGGAGCAGACTCTTAAACTTTAAGAGACAGAAACAACACCTCATCACAGCTAACACTAATTAAAACGACATCACAACAGAAGAGTGAAGCCTTGAGTGAATCAAATCAGTTTTTGTTGGTCGTCTGTGTCTTCATAACTTTGTAGGTGAGAGAGAGGATTGCGAAAATGTGCAGGTGCTTCTCAGAAGTGTGTTGGTGGTATAGGTTCCTTCAAATAACTGAGCCAGTGCATCCCCCATTCTTTTTAAGATGATCTGTGATCCGGTAACACATCTCCTGAAACTAACATTCGAGGTAAGAAGCATGCTCTTAAACACCAAAACACTCAAAAAGGAAGAAGCAGGTCTCTGTACACAAGACGGTAGTGCGATATTAGAATTTCTGAGTTTTTGACGGATTCAGGCTCCTTCTCAGAGGTCCTTGCTCGCCAAATAACTTTGCATCTGAGGAAGAGCACCACGGAAAAAAACCAACTCAACAAGCGAGCGCGTTTGTTGCTCTTGCTCTTAATGCAAGGAGCTGTTTTTTTTTTCCTCGCAATAATCATTATTAACCAGAAACAGGTAGCAGCACAGGTAGGTCGCATTTGTGATTATGTCACTTCTCTGCTTCAGCAAGGTCAATAAAAGACTCTGAAAGTAGTAAAGCAAAACTGAACTCAAAATCATATTAGGAATTCTGAGCGATATCTCCATACAGGTAATCCAATAAGAACGTTGAAATATTTGAATATCATCTCTTTGTATATTGCGCTGCTTTTTACCCAGAGTAAAACTATTAGATTGAAGGAATGCTAAGCGCTGGGTTAAAATGTATAGTTGTTATTTGGAGAAATCTGTAAACTCGTGATCTTATATGTTTTAAAAGACAGTACAGGAGAAAACGACAGTGCTGATTATTTTCCAGAGACGGAGCACTGATGACCTATCCGAGCTGATTGATAAAGCCCACCCAGTGGATACTCTAGTAGAACGTCAAAGAACATTCACCTTTGTATCCAAAGAAACCACAGGAACAACATCAGGAAGCACAATCAATTCCCCTTTTAAATCTTTCCTGTAAGTTATGCTATGTGAATTCATGAAGTTAATCCTCTGAAATCTTTTGACCATGAACAAAGTATTTCCGATGGAGCGCTATGTTCAAAGATTTAATAAGCTTTACCCCTGCCAATGATTCGGCGTGAAGAATTAAAAGTTTCACAGACAAAAGAAGCTCACCACCACAGCCAATATTAAATGTACTTGCCAGTACACTATCATGTGCACTGCCTCAAAAGTGATCTCGGCAGATGTTGTTCCCTACATAAAGCTGAACATGCCAAAGAGAATTTATGTTAAGAAAACAAAATATTTTTTCTGCCTTGATGTTAAGCCTGTATTTTAGAAAGTCTATCTATAAACACCTCCCGCAGCCTAACAAAAGGTGCTTTTACTGATCGTATTGCAGGTCTTCAAACATTAACATTTTGCAGCCGTGGGATTCGAACCCACACCCCCAGAGAAACTGAAGCCTAAAATCCAGCAACTTAGACTGCTCGGCCACACTACCTTCCTCCACACCCATCTTCCTCACATTGCTGGCTTGGAAAATGTCGGGGGCTTCAGCTCTTGTCGTCGGATCTAATGATATCATGACATGTGGAAGTGACTGCACCTTCATCTTCCGAGATACTTTCAATAGCACAAACGCTACTTTCACCTGCACAAACAGCAATAACGAAGGAGGTGGGATTCATCCTTTGTGCTGTTTGTAGGGGCGCAACTCTATGGTGATCTACTGACTTGAAAAGCAAAATTCAAAATCCTCTGCTACTACTATTGCTTTTTTCATAGTTTCTTCAAATCCTTCATTTGAACGTAGATTTTGAAGGATATTGATGATAAGTTCTCCAACAAATCTGCATTGTTATTTTAACATGTTTCAGCTGAGGGTGCAACAGGAGTATAAATGAATTTTCTCGCCAGCCATTCAAAGACCAAATTCCATGAGTGAATATTATTTTCTCAGACGTTGCCGGCATTGGACTTTGCCGGTGGTATTGAATTATGTCCACAACTATTGTAGTAGTTCCTTCTTGAAGTTCGACACGTGCAAAGCACTCGTAATATCATAGGCGTTAAAGTTCGCTGAGTCTATTTGAGTCATGGTGTGTATCCCTGCCTATCATTGGGAGACGGGTAGCTTTTTTACACTCAGATTCCAATCTTCAATGCTTTGTGTGAGAGCTTACATAACTTTCATTTTCTCACATTTTCTGACGACTGTTCCAAAGGGGAACCCTGACAATTCTGAATACTTTTCAAAAATCTGCCTGCATATTTGATTATTGTCACTTCATTTAAAAAAAGTTCAATATTGATCATAACTAAAGAAAATAATGATCACGAACAAAAAAGGGATAAAGATGCAAGTCAATCTTGAATCTGAGCTCGGTGACACGGGCTTCTGTTCTGATATGGTTGTACAAGAAACAGGAGGAATCGCCAGTCTCCTGTAGAACGTGAGATGAATCAGGAGTGAGACATTTCGTATACTCGTGCATATGTCAACGCCTGAACTACATCGTAAAACTAACATTAAGTTGTCAGAGACATTCATTTATATACAAACAAGAGACAGACCAAGTAATAATTCTACATTAGTTCAGGTGGGTACACCTGAACTAACAAACCTATTAATAATTCTACATTAACGTGTCCTACACTGATCAGACTAATTGACATGGTCTGATTCAGAGCCTGTGCAGTTCGTGCTAATTACAACAACGACAGTTCTTAACCCTCATCACCGAACTGAGCACAAGTTCAGCTGTTCTCCAGTTTTGTTACACATGGTTTTTCATTGCAAATGAGTTCAGAGCTGGAGCTGATCTCCAGACAATACAGTGTTTTGGGTAATTTGTCGAAATTCGCATGAGGGTGCAGACAACTTACCCAAGGTGTTTTCTATAGCTTTCAGGTGCAGTTCATTTATATTAAAGAATGTAAGTGGTATAAACGCAAGGAGTCAGACGGCAGTCGAACCTATAATTTTCTGATGCGAGGCCTGACGCGTTATTCATTACGCCGCTGACCCTGCTATTGTAGTGCTAAAAAAAAACACGTTTTCTACATTTATGTCTGTTTAAAAATCACTCTCTAAAAAAGACAAAGGGTTTGTGTGTCGCGCTAAAATTCCGCTTCATTTTGAATGCAAATAAAAACCGTTTTATTCCAAGAAATCATAAATTTGTCACATCCTACATACTATACTTTTTAGAGTCCAGACTGCAAACCAACAGCTGACACTGGTCTTTTACAGAACCGTTTTGATTTCCTCTACTTTGTCCCCGTGACGTCATTGTTCTGCTCGCAGCCGAGCCCAACACACGTCTGGTTCCTGTCGCTGGGCGTACACCCTGTGGTCCATGCGGGTCCTGATACGCCAGTACAATGACGGGAACACTAAACTGTAAACAGGTGCCGTCCTTCGGCTGAGACGTAAAACCGAGGTCTTGACTCTCTGTGATCATTCAAGAGAATGGTGGTGGTGGAGGGGAGTCCCCATTACCTGTAAAGCGCATTGAGTGGAGTATCCAGAACAGCGCTATATAAGTGTAAATGATGATGATGATTAATATTATTATTATGATGTAAAATGCAATAAAAAATGAAAAAAATATCAAACTTTGATTCAAAATAGATTAATGTAAAAACTGATAAAGCTTATGTTTTTTTCAGGGCTATATCTACTTTTTTTTAAAAAAGCGAAGTCTGTCGCGATTGTGAAAGTTAGAGAAGGTGTACCAGCGGGTGCCTTCATATCGCGAGCGTCAGTCTCGCCCGTAGCTGCGAGAAGGTTAAAAGCGCACAATTGAGCTGTCTTTCGTCAAAGTAATTGCCGGAGCAGTAAGACGCAAAGCACCATCCAGCAGCTGTAGACGATGTTCAGGGAAGAGCTAATTCTGTTTTTAGCACAGGGAGTGAGAATGAGCTCAGTCCGGCTCCCAGCACAATCCATCCTGGTTTGGTTACAGTGCGTCTGAGGCTCTTTGGATCGTAACGTAAAAAAAAAACAACTGCTCACATCGTGTGACTTCCACGAAAGGAAGGAAAAGTATCACTTAAAAAAATCAGAACTGAAGATTTGGATCCTGGGCCTCAATTTGATCAAATTATTAAAATAATAATTATCAAAATATCAGACTGTGTTTCTGCAACATTTCGTGCACAGTACGCCATTTTAATCTAAAATGGGCTTTACACGCAGTGTGGGGTATTTTCCCCTTTTATATTTTTGCCACTTTATATCGAACCTGATATACTCCCAGAAGGGCACAGTAGCTTATACTTAATAAAAATGTACAATTCACCACTGGTATAAACAGATGTGTGCCGTGTTTGCCTTTGTTAGCATTTGTTTAAAAAATAAGTTCACAATACGATAAAAACACAGAAAGCACAAACTTTATAATACAACGATACAAAATCAATACCAAATCATTATGCCAATTAAGTACCTATCCTTTGAAAACAGAGAACACCTTTATATCTACAAAAAAAACTTGACATTGGTATGCATTTTTGGATTACAAAGCAGACAGTGTAGTCCCTTAATTCAAAGATCAGATCTTGGCCAAAACAAGACAATAAGACGTGGGCTGAATTCGGAACAGGAACCTCTACTTCGTCGTTTATAGAGCTTTTGATCAATGTCTGATTGAAACAGATTCGCTTTTTTAACTCTTTGATCAAAGTACACAGAAAGCACCTTCCTGCGAGCCGGAAACGAACCAGCGACCCAAGAATACGCCGCTGATTTTTCTACAGTCCTCCGCTCTACCAACTGAGCTATCGAAGTAATGTCGACTATTACTTTCTGGCACATACTGCCCAATGTAGTGAAATGTTCCGGGTGATTTAAATCCCACTTCAACATCAAGTTTCCAACTCGTTTCCTTAGTCTTGTTTACCTTGAATTTAAGCCATGAACCAGGATTCTACTGTATAAACTTCCAGGGATATTACAAAATGTTTGATGGGGCATCAATCATTCCAGTCGGAAATTGACTCCTTTTTTATTCTCGAGAGATCATATTAAACATTTCATTAGTATCGAGAGGAGGATCACCATGAGACACAAAACAAACAGTTTCTTTCTGTCTATTAGAAAGTAGCGTTTGTGCTACATTAATAATATTTTCGTGGAAATAAAGAAGTTGTAAATTTTAAAATTTATATTTGAATCGAAATGTGGTTTTGAGTTAAATATTAGCGTGTTCATGTAATTAGTTTGTGTTTGTCATTACTATATATATATTGCCATGTTACTAGAATTTGTAACTGAAGTTTACTAGTTGTGTTTTTTATGATGATTAGACATTTGTTGATTACAATATTGTATATAATCTATAATTTGAACTACATATTTTTCAGGTGTGAATAATTGTATATTTTAAGAATACATTTCTAAAACAAATCATTGGCTTTATTTACTAGTTTCTACACCTATAAAAATCTTTCTTTGATGTATAATAGACCTTTAACTATATATGTATTATAGTCTTCCAAATTTATCCATATAATAGAACTCCAACCATTTATGTATAATAAACATATAATCATAGATGTCTAATTGACGTATAACGATATACGTATATTAGAATTTCATTCAAGACCAGTTACGGAGCACATTTACACGTCTAAGGTATGCGTTTAATAGTCGTATATTCTACATCTTTTGCCCACTGGGATGTGCCGATTTTAACTTAGCAAACCAAGATACACATTTTCTAATGAAGCGTTAATTAAAAGACAGTTTGTTTCTCGAAAGCGTGTTATGTAAAAAAAGAGAAAAACGAAAATATATGGATGACAATCTTTCAAAGCTGAAGATGTTACTTTTGAAAAATTGACATTTTATGTATGCAGATGCATTCGCTGGTTTTAGAACTTTGCTGTACTTCCTGAATCATTTTCAGTATTATAAACTGGGTGTAGATTTTTCTTTCAAGTTAGGACGCGAGTGTGTACATGTGTTTGATTTTCGTTTCACTGATTCTCATTGAAGATTTGGGAATTAACGACGAAAGAATCAGTTGCCTCGGAAAGCAGAAGGTTTGGTTCTCAACGATATTGAAGACACGCCCATGTAGAGCAGCGGGTGATGTTTTGTACTATAAAAGACCAAGTCCTCAAAATGACGTCTGCGTTTACCGTTTAGACTTTTCATCTCGGGCGCACTTTTAGAAAGCAAAGATAGAGCAGTTGTGTTGAATCGCCACATGACAGGTGTCAGCAGAGTGGCGCAGCGGAAGCGTGCTGGGCCCATAACCCAGAGGTCGATGGATCGAAACCATCCTCTGCTATGTACACTTTATGCACGATTGATAAGCACACCATCAATTTAATGAAGTGCATTAAAACTGTTTTTTTTTCTCTCGTGTGTATGCAAGCTTTACACTTAAGGTACTCTTTCATCTTTACCAATAGCAGATGCCCAAGTGTATCTTTGATTGTTCTGCGATCCTTCATAGTTTCCTCAATTCCTTCAAATGAACATCCATATCAAAGCAATTATGTATATATATATTACAATTAAGGTACATATTAAAAATATCAACGCACATTTGTACAATGCTCATTTAATAATGATTGTCAAGGATTGTCAAGTTCTCCAACAAATCTGTGTACTAATTTTAAAATATTTTTGCTAAGGATACAACGGGTGTATAGATGAATTCTCCCAACAGCCAGTTAAAGAAAAATTCCACACGTGAAGATGGTTTTCTTGGACATTGACTTAGGTACTTAATTGTTTACTTGTTGTAGTTGCACACGAGTAAAACACAAAGATTTCCTGCAACATTCAAGAGGGTTTGCGAAGAAATCCCTTCAATTTTAAGTGGAGATTTTGTTTAAATCATCACAATCTGAAGCGCATCCCTGAGTGCGTTTGACCCACCAGCCCTTTGTTTAACAGCTGCACAAGGACACATTCCGGTTGCTTTTCACAAATCACTGGCATTTTTTTGCAGCATTTCTTCTGTCCTGAGAAGCAAGATTTGTATTTTATCTTTCAGAAGTTGTATGAATTTCTTGAAGTTCAGAAACAACTTGTTCCAGAAAAGAAATGAACACTTGCTTCAAAGTAAATCAAGATGTATGTGTCTCTTGCTGTATGTGCTCTTATCTGTCCATCTCTCTCTCCTCTTCTGTCACTCTGGCAGTCTGTGCAGAGTTTCTGAAGGAGGTGTAACACCACTTGGAAAAGAAGAAAAATTCTCAGGAAAAATTCTCAGGAAAATTCTCAGGCAGAATAAAAAATCATTATTCTCTTCTCAGTCAGATTCACAGCTCAGACTCACACTCAGACAGGATCTCAACTCTGTACTGCTCTCTATCCTCACAATCCAGAACCAGAAGATATTCAGACAATCAGTGCTGCTACATGAACAATATCAGACAGAACAGCCTGGACTCATGTCACTTTTCCCCCTTTTATCCTTCCTCCCAGCCCTCTTAGAGACATAAAAGAGCTCCTGGTTCTCCTCTCTGTGAACTGGGCTCAGGGGTCACTGATCTGGCAGTTGTGGGCTCTGATCCAGGTCGAAAGCAAGAAGGTTCTATTAACGCTTTTCAGGACTTCCAGCCCTTCAGTATTACTTTCTTTACTGTATGTCAGCCACCCAAAATGTTTATAAATGTTTTATAACACATATGAGTGTGGAATTATCTTATTATTTATATATAGTATTTATGTAATAAACACCAATAGTGACTCTATGATCAGTATATTGATTATTTGTAGCCGATGGTCCGATGGTCGTGTCTACAATAGTGACCATTTGACCAGTCTGTAGCTCTGAGCAGTGGGACTCAGATCACACAGAAGACCTGTCTGTGTGTGATTCCATACCAGCCCTGGGATTCAGCTACTCTCACAAATGTCTCATAGACCGTCTTATACATTTACAATTAGATGAAGTCATGTAACAGTTTTACAGATTATTTAAATAATCAGACACCAGTTTTGGCAGTGGACACATCTCCACATGGGGGAAAGAAACTGAAATATATGTGCTCACTGTAAAGTAGGAAGAGGTGGTCAGACAAGCAAAACAACTTTGCAGATAATGTGAAGTGACATTGTTTTGTGTCAATCAGCTCACAGATTTCACTTCATGTGCCTTAAGCTGTGCAATTTGTATGGTTGTTGAATGAGATTGATTTCTTTACAAGCCCAGTCAATTGCCAGTGGAGAGCTTGCCGACACACACCTTCATGAAGACTCTCTTTAAGATTTCATTGTCACGTCGCCTCCTTTGCATACAATAGTAGCTCCGACACTAAGAGAAAGGATGAGAAATGGCGTTTATCAAGCGATTGCAGTGTTTGTTTGACTGAGGATCCTTGTGTGCTTAACTGGCCTCTGGAGAAGTGTAGTGCAGTAAAACAGAAGGTATGTGTCACTCAAGATTTTTTTAAAGCAACAAAAAAAGTGCTCGGAAATATTTTACAAGAATGAAACCTTACATTCACCTAAATAAACATTCACCCTCTACATTAGCAGAGAACAGTAGGACACTGTGTCACTGGACACTGTGTTAGAGAGGCCAATCTCTTCTCCCTCATTATGCAGGCTTATCCACTCATGATGAACTGTCCTCCAGCGATACTCAGCTGCCATAATCGACACAGACATGACATTCATGTACATATTATACCTTAATATGGCACTTATTTACAATAATTTGATCAAAACAACTGGTGAAAAAATAATAATCAAATATATCTTTCCTTCTTTTAGTAGATAAAGAATTAGTCCAAAAAAGAAGCATTTATTCCTTTCCTCTCCTACCAGCCCTTACAAGTCACCCAGTTTTTAATTTAGAGCTGGATTAAAGCTCTAGTCTCTTTGGGGTTGTGAGTTGGAATCCCACTGCTGCCAAATATCTCCAACTATCTCAGTGTTAAGAAGCAAAAAACACATATTTGCTGCAGAAGGAACAGGAGAATTTGTGCCATTCAGCCTTATAGCGTGATGTCATTTTCTCATGCTCATTTTTAGATGCTTGTGATCGAATCTATGATTCTTATGAGTGTGCTCACCCTCCATAAAGGTAGCACAGATATAATGTGCCACGTTTTCAGAGAATCGCATTAAGTGCAGGTCAGAAGAAGGCGACAAAGTGTCCGCTAGGCAGTTCAGCGATTTCAACGGTGTTCTCTGTTGTTTAGGTCCAGAATGACACCTGTTACAACCAGGAAACACACAGTGTCAGGCATCAAGAAGACTTCCCAAAACCATGATCCTCTCCTTGATCTGGTGATGGCATCCAGACATTTCCTGCAACAAAGCCAGGATATGGTCTTCAACAACACGAGTGAAAAGCTAATTCCCAACCTTTGCAATCCTTTGCAAAGAAGGACCGCATGTGCTCAATGTTAAATGCACTGTTCATTATTAATCATAATAATCTTTACATTATATAGCACCTTTAAAGCTGGCTTTTCAAAGCGCTTTACAGAATCACAACAATAAAGTTAAAAAAATACACAAGATAAGCAGGATGAGAATAAACAGTTAGAGGAGACAATAGATGGTGGTATTAAATACAGTAGGAACAGAGGGGTAAAGAATAGTTCATTAAAGGCTCTTCTAAAGAAGAGGGTTTTGAGTCTGGATTTGAAGGAGTTTAGAGAAGGTGACTCTCTGATATCCTCGGTGATAAAGATCCAGAGCTTTGGGGTAAAACAGGAGAAGGCCCTGTCACCCATAGAGTGTAGATGGACGGGGGAACAGATAGGAGACCAGAATTAGAAGAGCGAAGGTTGTGAGGTGGGGAGTAGGGCGATAACCCAGACAGGTACTGAGGTGCCAAGCCATGGGGAGCCTTATGGGTGAGCATGAGGATTTTGAAGTTGACAGGAAGCCAGTGCAAGGACTCCAGGACAGGAGTAATGTGATCACAGTCCAGTGCTAATTTCTTTCTTGTGGCTGCTGGTTCATTTTCAACTGTGGACTCTTAAGAAGTCCTTTATTTGACTTGATCAACACCAATCCCTAGAGGATTTTGAAAGGTTGAATCAAAATGATACATGACTCTGGTGGGACTCGAACCCACAACCTTTGAATGACTTCATTCAATCAAGGCCTAGAAGTCCAATGCACTCACCATTGCGATACAAAACAGCTACAGAAAGCTGTAACTCATGCTTCTCCCGTTGTCTTTAAATTAAGCTCCATAAATATTGACAATGAGTGGCCTGTTGTCTACGAAGAGATACCGCTGGGATTCGCACCCAGGGTCTCCTGGTTTTTAGTGAGGCGTCTTAACCAGCTAAGCAACGGTGACAAACCTGCTAAATGTTATCCACAACTTCAAACACCTGTGAGAAACAGGCACCTGCAGTGTTTCGTCTGCTGGCTCAACAGATAATCCTTTTCGAAGTTTAAGGAGAGGATTTCTTTGTCAATTCAATTAAACATTTTAGAAATGCTGAACGATTGATGTGTTTCACGCGCAGAAATATTTTATCGTTACGTACTTTTTCTATGCAGTTAGTTCTCCTTCAACTCCGCCCAACAACAGAGGTTGTTTTAAATACAGGAGTAAAGGCACATTGCACATCTGCAAAACATCACGTACAGGTTTAGGGAGAGCGACATCAGTTATTGGAAGGTTGGAAGTTTCGGGTCACTTTTTTATTATAGATTCAAGCAGCCCTGAATACCTTTTCAAGAAACATTTCAGAATCCCAGTCACATCCTGTATGATTGCAACACAGGTCTACAGTATACAATCAGAATACTGTTTGTGCATTATATAAAACACACCGCCCAAAGCATTTCTAAAACAGAAATTACATGTTTCTGAATGCGCCCTCCTTTATAAATAAAATAAAAGGTCTGAAGCCTGCTCCAAAGAAGCACTATATTCAGAGCTGACAAAGATGTGATAGGAAACATCTCGGAAAACGAAGATGCAGTCATTTCCACGCGTCGCACAACAAGAGCTGAACCCACCCGATGTTCTCCAAAAGAGTAAGGTGTTGGGAGTGTGGCTGGGTGGTCTATGTGCTGGGTTTGTGCTCCATTTTCTTCGCTGGGTTAGGTTTGAATCTTGCCGCTGCTCAGTGTTGGTGGGTTAAGACCTTCCTTCTATTGCGACTTCAATGGGTAAAAGCTTTGCTTGACAGTCTGTCGAGAGACTGAACTAGGTGTTTCAAGATAGTCTTTGTCAGCTTAACATCAAGGCATGAAAAAGCCTCATTTTGTGTTCCCAACAGCAATGCTCTTTGGTCCCTTCAGCATTATGCAGGGAACAACATCTGCCGTGATCACTTTTGAGTCAGTGTGAATCGTAGTGTGCTGCAATTGTTTTTAAAATTGGTTTTGTAGGCATGGTGCATTTGTCTGTGAAACTTGAATGCTGTGGTTTTTCACGCAGAATCATTGGCAGGAGCAAAGCTTATTCAATCTTTGTGCACAGCGCTCCATCAGAAATACTTTGTCCAAGTTTTGAAGAGATTGTGGGATTCTCTGCACGCGTTTACATCACGTACCTCAGACAACACCACCATTCGATGGGAAATTGATTCTGCTTCTTGCAGTTGTTCCTGTGGTTGCAGTAGTTACAAAGTCTCACTTTCCTCCACCTTCTGCTATAGTATTCACTGGGTGAGCTTCATCATTTGGCTCAGAAAGGTCAACTGTGCTTCGGAAAAAATCAGCTGCAGTGTCGTTATTTTGTCGGTGAGTATGGCTGTCTTTTAAAGCACATGAAAAACACGAGTTTGTGGATTTCTCCAAATAGCAATGAATTCAGTTGTGCAGTGCTTTACTGCTTTCAGAGGGTCTTTTATCGATGCTGCTATAGTAGAGAAGTAACATAATCACAAACGCAACCATATGTGCTGGCTGTTTCACTAAGTATTAAGCTTTTTCAACTATCACATGATTTTAACTAATATAACATCATCTCCAGGAGAGCACCTCGCACTGCTCACTGAGCTGATGTACAGAATGTGCCCATTTCTCAAAAATTAAATATCATCTGAACTGATTTTTTCTATTTTAAATGCTTTCCTACTCTTTTAATATTTCAGTTAAATCTTGAAGTACTTTCCATTGATATTAATCCTAGTCCCGATGAAATATTCCAGGACATGGTGTACCTTGAATAATGTTCTTATAGGTTTCAGTTTGGAAAAGTGCGCTTTCCAGAAGCTACCGAAACCTCTAACGGTCGCACAAAGCTTAATGCAATAGCAACGTTTGGGGTTGAAAAAGGATATTACTTGCTATGAATACGAACACTGTTACGGGAGGCGCGTAAGGACTATTTTAGCTCAGATCATCAATTTATCTTACATTTCTACTCCATTAATATCACTATTGAGTGCTGAAGGTAGGTCCTGGCAATACTTCATGAGATCTTCTTAAGAAAACGTAAAAAATATATTTCCAGTGCTGAACAAAAAGTAAAAAATACTGATTATGTGCAACTGATAAAATCTCTCTTCCAGGGCTGTTGTAGCCACATGCAAATTACTTTATCAGCTTTAAAAGTTTCTTTTGCATTTATAAGACGATCAGCATGACACTCAAAACATACCTGTATTCAGTAAGCGCTGAGTCTGCTGGCTGAGCTAGTTGCCTCCTCACACATAATAGCAGCCCTGAAGCTAAGATAAATGAAGAGAAATTGCTTTTAGTGGGCACTTTTCATATCCGATGAGCTTGACATCTCCCAAGGGTGACGGAGTTCTTTTGCGACACTGCTTTTCCCTTTTTTCTTCTTTCTGTACTCTGATGGAAAAAAAACGAGAAAGCATGTAAGAGAAAAATGTATTTTTTTCATGGAGAAAATGTGCACCAGGAAATGTTTGGTTTTGAAGAAGTGATTTAACATGATACATGACCTAATTTACTGTAGCAAATGCTCACACTGCAAGGTCTGCTTTACTGCTAGAGAGAAGTAGAGTGAAGATGTCATAATTTCACTGCGTTGTTGAAGAAAACATCTTTTTCTTTGAATTCTAAATCAATCAGAATTTCAAAGTGACACACAAACCCTTTGTCTGTATTAAAGAGATGATATTTTAAAACTGATAAAAATGTAGAAAACACGTTTCTCACTTAGAAATTTTAGATGGGATGGTGTATTACTAGTTGCAGTGCTGAACTCACCATGGTGCCATTCAGTTACATGATTGGCCAGTGGTTTAATGGATAACGCGTCTGATTTTGCATCATGAGATTGTGGGTTCGACTTCTACCGGGTTCGTGTGATTTTAAATCAGACTACTCAGAAATAGATGTCCATTATGTGAATGAACCACACCTGAAAGCAAACGTTGGTCGGGTTTCCTTCTTTCCAGCATGAAATAGCAAATCGTTACAAAAAGCACCAGCTAATGTCCAATAGCGTTAGTCATTTTAATTAACATGAATATACTGTAAGGTCTTGGTACATGGGAGTGGATTTCATCCACAATTTAAAAAAGGGCAAATTATATTTACAGGCTTCAGACACTTTTTAATACAAAAGTGACCTAAAACTCTGTAACTTTCAGGTTTGTTTGAACCTGTAATGAAAAAGGGGCCTGAAACTTCCATTCTGTGATGTAACTGTCTCTAAAGTCGGATGTGATGTTTCACGGATGTGCAGTGTGCCTTTTCTCTTGTCGTGTTCAAAATGACTTGCTGTGTAATTTCCTGAATGCGTGTCCTGTACTGCTCTGTTATTTCATTTAGATTATCTATGTGGTGTACAGATAAAATCAAACTGCATGGTCTAATTTCCAGGTTCAGCACCAGCTGAACCTGAACATACATCAGCCGATCTCGACATGATTTGAGCACACAACCTTTTGATGTGGTATCAGATGCACTACTGTTGCACCACGAGGTCACTCCCCATAAGGGCTTTTAATTCCCGCAAGGAGAAAAATCAGCGTCCCTGAAAAAGATTTTTTTTTTTCATTCTCTCCTGTGAGAAGCGCCGCTCTTCCAACGAGGGTCTCTTCTTCCCAGACCACAGATTATTCTTCCTGTCCGGCTCTCACACAGAGAGCAGACACACTGTCTCCACTAATGTGTTTACTACATCTATAGATCTGACCCCCTTACAGCCCTGATATTCCTGGACAGGATCCCATATTGAGCAGTATTTCTCGCGTTCTGAACTTACAGTGTGTACACAATGTACTTTATACACAAAGTAAGTGTTTTCGTAACTCTTGGATGTTTTGTGAAAATGTTACTGGCATGCCAAAATCGCCCCCTCAACTGAACAGTCCCACCCACCTCAGTTTTGGATAAAAGGTTTGGATAAAAAGTTTTTGAACACTTTCACTTACTTAACTTGAGCCGTAAAAAATAGTTGTACTTTGTCAATGGTCAGATAACTACACTAACCCCGAATTCACAGTTACTACATCAGACTGTTTGATGTGCAGGAGGGCTATCCATCCAGGAACAGCACGTTACATAGTGTCTATGTTTTTGGGTGTCAACATTATTATGACCTTATTTGCTCAGGTGGACCAATGCCTTGCAGTAGTTTATCCTCATACTTACAATCGTTATATAACTAGGACTGTAGTTATAGAAGTTTGTACTTTCTGTTGGTTTTACAATGATTTCTTAATGATTCAGAACCTCGTTACCGTTGATGTTGTTGCAAAAATGAACACATATGGTTGATGCTCCAGGAAAAAATAATCACTTGAGTTCTGATGAACGTGGAACTGTTCTTCATCACTAAATACCAGATTGCTTGTCGTTATCTTCTAACATGAAATACTAATCAGTGGCATGCTTGTGAGAATTCACTTGGATGGTTGTAATGGCTCCGTTTAAACCGAAATATCACTGCCCCCCTCAGGATTTCAGACCCCCCCCTCCCTACAGATCATTCCCCTGGCGCCAGTCCTGGGTATAATGATGAACATAGCTGCCTTGCAAGCAGTGAATCCAGGTGTGATTCCCACCTGACCCATCGACAAACCTTTTCCAATGAATCTTTGATCAATTTAAAAAAAGTCTTGAAGCTGGTAGGCTAGGGAAGAAGCACTGTTTGAGTGCACTGAGGAAAATGTGCTACTGTGCTGTGCTGCTCCAGTAGCGCAATTTGTCAGGTTGTGGTGCTTTTATAGTGGAGTTATGCTGAGGTTGTGAGTTCACTTATCACAGGGAATAGTTTCTGTTTTCAGCCGCAGAAACTTGCTGTTTAATTTAAGGCAGTTCTTGTGTTACTTTTTCCGCTCGATGGAGCTGTATTAATGCAGGCACACCTGCTTCCACGTACACGAGGGTAATTTTCCTCTTCCACCTACAATTTCAACATTTACCTTGGGAGATGTCAAACCACAGAGCCTGTGCTGCGTGTCAGTGCCGGCTTATTGGACACCCCGTTGAACATAAAAAGCATATTGAGCTCCTTGGACATAAGCCATTTCTCGTCACTTGCTCAGCGAGCAGGCTCAGCGCACACTGAATGCAGGTGTCTCAGAGCAATTGAGATGTGTCCAAGTGGCTGTAAAAGGGATATATATGATGCCAGTGCTGTGGCTTAGTTCTCCAACGGCAGGTGTAGCGGCACGCCGGTTGGAGTATTCTCGGTCGCATTTAATGGCAACGTCAGCTCAAAGATTTGGTTCAAACCACCAAATGGAGACGGGTGTGCAGACAAGCTGACCCTGCTGATGTGGGATTAACACTAGGATGAGTGAGTGCTGTGGCTTAGGTGGTTAAAGCGCCTGCCTTGTAAACAGATGATCCTGGGTTGAATCCTAGTGGTGCCATTCTTCCTGTCTTGCTGCACAGTTTATCATTATGGACGGCAACATGCTTCTACATTAAATGTAATGGAAGTGTTCATTTAATTTTTGGAACAACTTTTAAAAAAAAAATCCATACAAATTGCAAAAGATAAAATAGTCATCTTTCTTGTCGGTGCAGAGGAATTACTGCCAGCTGGCCAAGAAATGAAACGATTTTTTTGTCTTTAGCCAAAAACCTGTGAATGTAGAAAAAAGGTGACGTGCGTTAGTTTCTATGGCACAATCAGTCATCGTATCCTTCAGTAAAACATAACGTTGGTAAATCAAAAGTCCCCACAGACGCATTTCAAATTAATCTGACCTCAACACCGTCTCCCCTAAATGTGATGGGGTTTCTTTGGATGTCCTTAAGCATCCTGATAGTTGCAGAGATTTCAAACTTTTGGCACAAGTCAAACTCCAAGAAGTTAATAGTTGAGCGCCTAAGTCAATATCACCTGGAATGTGACTATGTAAACTTAAATAGTATTCAAAATATTGCAATTTTGTTGTAGTTTAAAAAGATATTTTAGCTGGGGATTCTCAAATGATGAGGGTAGAAAAGAGAACCATTCGACACCATCAGGAATGCTTAACGTGTGATAAAAGTGTTTTTTTAATCACAAAGTGAAAATAGTGAATTTGTCTTTCATTTAGACGTTCATCAAAAGCTCTTTAAACGATGAAGGAGAGGTTTGTGTTCCGAATTCTCTTCGTGTCTCATTGTCTTGCTTTGATTTTTAAAATGTACACTGTTGACTATTCACTCTTCCTAACACAATTAAAGAGCCGAGTTTAGTTCAGAGGTAAAGCATCTCATGCATCGTATGAAGCTCTGTTTTCTATCACCAGCGTCTCCACTCTGGATTTCTTTTTAAGTGCGATATCTTTTCTGTGATTTCTTTCGTTTGAATACCCTCATGTGTGATGTAAGAGAAAACCGGCTCAGGGACGCCAAATATGTAACGTTGTGGCTCTCTGAAGGCACCAGTTCTGTAGGGTTTGGGCATTTACTGTGACAATTATTAATTGTAGCAGTAAATCACAAAGTTGTTTCTTTTGATGGCTTTAGAACCCAACCATGCGACATAACTCAAACAATGCACACACACAGGTACTAATACACGAGGATACATTTATTAATACATAGAATATGCATATAAACCTAACAGATCTTATCGAGAGGGTTATCAGAATACAAAAGATATATATTCATTCAGTTACGAAGAGTTACACATCAAGAGGACATACGTGCAGTATATCATTCATTTAGACCGTTTCGTAAATGAACTTGGTTATAACTTCTACATTAGATACTCAAAACAAGTACATAACTCTTAGGAATTAAATTGATATCAACTGGTTTGGATAACAATTGAATTCTCGAGCTGTAATGCATTGAAGTTGAATACTCATCCAATTTCTTTGGGGATTCATATCTCCTGCAGGCTCAAAGAAACAGTTGCAGGCTGTTGCTGTCCAATCCGCGCTCTCTGGCTCGGTGCCAGGCTGTGCTGTGCGGCTTGCGACGGTGCGCTGCTGATGCTCACTGACCGGCTAGTTAGTGTTGGCTTTAACTAGCAAAGTTTTCGCACAGGAGAAAAGATGACTGTGGGTCCCAGCAAGTCAGGAAGAGGACCGGTTCGGTCCTGATGAAGAGCTAGTTCTGAATAGTGATTCAGCTGTCCACAGTTCCGACCTGTTCACGAGGCCTGCTGCTGGCGCTAACCTCGGGTGGATCCTCTGGTTATTCTCTGGCAACCTCCGCTCTAGACTCTTAGAACAAAGGAAAGTTCTGGCACTCGGACACACTGGCCGTTCCGTGGTTGTCCGGGCTGAGTCTCAGGATGGTCAGGAGGCGCGCTGCGAGAATGTCCTGCCCTTGGGAGCCTTCTGCTCCTGGGCCGTCCTGCCCTGGAATTCTCCTTTGAATTCCCTTTAGAATAGTCCACAGAATCCTCTCCAGAATCCCTCTGAATCTCGTTTTTACCTGGAGGAACTTCAGCTCGTTGATTGGCTGAAAGTTCCATGGGCATCAGAGTCCCACGTGGGTTATTCAGCCCTACCAGTCCCTGATTGGTTGATCAAGGTGAGATATGAGTCATTTACTCCTGACACCTAGAAATGCAGTCCAGATGTCCATCTGGCACTCCCTAGACAGATAGGCGCCAATGGATGACCATTGATCATGATAGCCAGGCTTAGCTAAGTGCATCCCCCTTTGGGAGCTGTCCTAGGACCTTAAATCACCCTGCACTAATGGTCTCTCTGTGGCTGCACCACAGAGATGAACAGAGAAATGGGGCCTCATTTGGGAAGCTCAGAAACACTTAATTCTGCCTTATTATTAAGCCTCGCCGCTACAGTGAATTTCAGCGTTTTAAAGAGATGTAATTTTTAAAACAGACAAAATGAAAGACTTATTAACTAAATACACATAGAAAACCTGCACCTAATTGAGAAAATTTGGACTGGGGCGATGTATTATTGTAGCGGCGCAAGCTCACAGTGGTGCACTTGAGGAATGCGGTACAAGGGCCAGTGGTGCATTGGATAACGCATCTGATTATGGATCAGGAGACTGTAGGATCGTAATGCTCTTAAACCCAGTACCATAACCGCAGTGTGTTCAGTCCTACACAACCTTTCTATCGACTGAATAAACCTCCTGTTCCATCTCCATCTTCTTCCCACACATTCCGGCTATTTCACCACCGTTACTGTTGGACCACAGTCACAGATACGTAAGGGACACTATTCTGAAGAACCATCTTAAATAAATAACGTTGCAAAAGGTAACAATAAGGGTTTCTTAACGTAACCTTACATCTGGCCATACAATACAATTTCTGTACCCTCAAATAAAAAAAAAATTGTACTGCTTTCTCCTGAGAAGTGTAGTGTCAAATACAAGTGTAGTGTCAAATCACAATAAATAATACATCAAATATACTAAATTAACACCCAGATATGACAGATGTGACAACACACAGCTATGACAGAACACATTGAAGACTTAAGCCCTTTAAATTTTTATTTCCTTAATTTCCATTCTCTTCCCTACCCAGGATAACTGAAAACTAACTGTAATAAAGACTGTATATGCATTACTTGTAATACAGCTATTAATAAAGATATACATGGAACCTAATTATTCATAAATAACACTTGTATTACTAAAAATGTGTTATGATAACATTCATTGTGAATATTTGTGGTGTCTGGAAAGCAATTTTGGTTAAATATAATAATAATTTTCAAGCAAGTGGTGCATAAGCTTGTTAATTAATGAGTACATTATTTCCATTACATTCAAGACAGTTCTAATGTGATCAATTGTTCTGCTTAGTCCGCTACCGAGTTGCTTAAAACCTATGAAGAGGTGGTTTAAGCTAGACTCCTAATGCAGTAACATCTAATGGGCAGCAGCTGTTATTTTAGGTTTGTTGCAATCGAGAACAGGTTTAGTACAGAGCTGCTGACAAATTTCAGCGGAGTTTATTGTATATAAGTTTATTGCAATTGACCCATTGTAGCTACCAATCAGCAGCAAGGAAAAACAAACTTCACTTGTGCCTTTTAAAAAAAGGGAAACAGAGTAGTAGTTTATGTGGTAATTTCAGGTACTGTACAATGTAAGAACTAAAGTTAACTACTCCCATAGTAATGCGTGGGGTCCTATCAATAGAAAAAAAAATGTTGTAACCCAAAAAAACAACAAACACAAAACGAGAATCTTCCAGGAACCTAGGTAAATCCCTGTAGTAGTCTAACAACTATGAAAAAAAAAACCAAACGCAACACCTTCAAAAGAAAAAGAACATTAAAAACAAATCTGGGGAACAACAAAAACACAGAATCTAATGTGAGAGCTTTTTCAAGTCTTCAGTGCTCCTCTCATCTCAGTAGACCTCTCTCATATATTTGTGTACAGGTCAGTTGGAGGTACACAGCTGATGGTAATTTTAGTAGGGAGCTGCGTCAAGGTTTATTCCATGCTGAAAAGAGAAGGAAACATAATGTTTCAGCTGTGGAGCCTTCTTTGATTGTGACTCAAAATAAACCTTTACTTGTTCATTTGATGTTAGTTTATCTCCATCAAATACCTAAGAGTATCTAAACTCGACAGTTGCTTTCAGTAGCTGAAAACACTGCTCCAGGTGAGGCTTGAACTCACAACCCCAGCATAACTCCGCTGTGCACTGTTGTATAAGTACCACGCGCTGATTGATTGCGCCACTGGAGCTGTGCAAGTTGTGATCCTTATACAGACTGACGCTGCAGAAACACAGGGTGAAAACAGTTTCGGTTGTGGATCCATCTCCACATGGGGAACACTAAAATAGCAAGGAAAATACAAGAAAAGAAACTGAAAGAATTGTGCTAACAGCAAATGGGGACGGAGGGAGGTGGTCGAACAAGTAAATAAGCCTGGCAGATTATTTGTAGCGACATTTTTTGAGTCAATCAGCACACTGATTTCTCTTCATGTACCTTAAACTGTGCAGTTTGTATTTTCGTTGTAGATAGGTTTCTTCAGAAGTCCAGTAAATTGACGATAATGGAGAACTAGCTGACACACCCCGTCGTGAAGACCCTCTGTAAGGTGATTACACGTTTCATTTTCAAGTCGCCTCCTTTACACGCAATTGCAGCTCCGACACTGAGAGAAAGCATGAGAAATGGCAGTACAGGCTCGATGGCTTCACATCTCCTATCAATCACATAAAATTGCAGTAAAGCGCTCTAAATATGACTCTGAAGTACTGGGAAAGATGATTATTTTGAGCGTGCCTCCCAGGGTCTGCTACAAGGCTGAAGTTGGCTTCTTATTCGCGTTTTTCGTTCCGCCTTAAATGCTGCTGCTGTGATGTTATGTCGCCTTTCGCCTGTAGATGGCTCTATTCGATCAGTACTAATTCGGCTGGAAAACTGTAGACATCCTCAGTGAAAGGGAATATCCAAATAAATAGCGACTGTCCAAATTATATTTTTGTATGGAATATATTTTAGAAAATCGCAAACCAATTTTAAAAACTCACCATAACATGGACTTGCACTGGGAAAAAGGTGATTGTGCTTTCTGCTTATTGCTACGGCCCTCCCCCCTGATTATAAAAACGTCTCACAATTCTGACACCGAGGTGTGAGAGACAATGTAATAGACTTTCAAAATCCTGAAGTACAAGACATTTTAATGCACCATTTTTCAAATATGACCCTCTGATCTTGGCTTGTCAGAATACATTGCGAAAAAGTATGGCACGAATTGCAATGGCACAAATTGTTGAGAATATCACTGACCATGCCGATATTTGCAGGGGATATGAGTGTTTTGCGCACGTTGAACTACAGCACGTAAGAATTGAGCTTCTTAGTCAATATCACCGGGGAATGTCCAATAATGACGAACATCTGTAGCTTCAAGGAAACTTCGACTCGCACATGGAGTTTTATCTTCGAATGGAGGGTGGGAGAATTCATTTATACTCTCGTTGCTCATTAGCTAAACTATTTTAAAAATATGACGCAGATTTGTTCGAGAAACTTGTAATCGTCTTAAAGAGAGTCTTCTTGAAGACGTGCACCAGGTAGCTCTCCACTGTTAATTGACAGGACTTTAGAATAAACTGTTCTCATACAAATTACTGTTTGTTCAAACATACAAATTACACATCTTAAGGAACATGAAGAGAAATCTGTGTACTAAATAACATAAAACTGTCGCTGCAAATTATCGCCAAGCTGTTTTACGTGTCCTAACACCTCTTTCTTTCCTATTTTGCAGCGAGCACAATTCTTTCTGTTTCTTCGTCGCTATTTTACTGTCTCTTCCCCCATGTGCAGATGGATCCACAGCCGAAACTTGAGGTCGGTTCCTATTACTCTGTCTGATTGAAAGAGCTGTATTAAGGGCACTCCCATCTCTGCAGGAAAGTTATTGCTGCTCTCAACACAATATACTGCAGACAAATATAGCGATACTGTCACGTGTTCCTGCTGTCAGTCTATTATGTCATGTTCATCCACACCCAGAAACATTACTGCTGTAGCACCAGAGTTATATAGGCGCAGTCCAAAGAGCAAGAATCTCTTAATCTCAGAACTGTGGGTTCAGCCCCCACATTGGGTCCCTCTGTGTCAATTTGATCCCGCCAATCCTCCTAGCATGACCTGATGGCGTAACAGTGATACCCAGTACCCAGCGTAATTCAGCTTTCTTTCCACTTGATTCAGATTTTGATCTGAAATCATCGGCCGAACAAGAGTTTGTCTAAATCGAGGGAGATCTGCTCACAAGCAAGTATTAAACACTTCAGGATTATCTGTTCGAATACCACACTTTGTCAAAACACTGCCGCTTCTTAAGCTAATAAGTAACGGTTTTTGAGCACGCATTGTATTGTTAATGCTTATATTAAAAAAGCATAAATTCACATAATGGAATTTGGACTGAACAAAGTAGTCCAGCCCCTTTACAACATTACATACCCACTGATTAAAGCTTAAAACTACAGCAGCAGGAGTAACAATAATGGCAACAACATGTTTGGAGTTCGGCATTTCATTTATACTGCGGAAACATCGTATCGGAATGAACTGCCCGAGATAAAAGAGCAATTGCGGCTTCAGATCGTTTTTACAGAGCATTGCGTTGTTCTGTTCATGCTGACTACACGCTTTAAATTTGTCATTTACTGCAAGCGTTGCTTTTCCAGGTTTTTCTGAAATTCCTCGCATTTGAGCCAGCACTAAAATATTTCATTCCCGTCGCTGAATACATCGTGGAAACGGTATTTGCAACGGAATGCTGTCACACATGAAATCTTTTTGTTATTCGGTTCTGAAGTTTGAAAATGAAAATAAAACGGGGGTCACTTCATAGGCTTGAAAGAAATCCAAGCAGCATAAAAACCAGCGAACTCTCACAAATTGCATTGTGCTGCACCTTTCTTCTGCTGCTTTTATAAATCTGCCTTAAACATTTGAATGCATACCTTACTGCTGCTAATCACATTCACGTGCTTACGAAGCTTTTTTCTGTCCGTTATGTTTTTCCAAAGCGGTTTCTCCGTTTTCCTTGTACTGTGATTGTCAGCGAGCACAACAAGACTGAAATAGTGTAAAGGCAGGTAAAAAAGACAAGGTAAAACGCCTGACTGTCGGGAGTGGGATTTGAACCCGTGCTTCTATTTGGAGAGCGGAACACAAAGATTGAAAGACACAAAACTGTGAATTTGCTGTTTTAAACCGCTCCACTATCCTGAAGAAATGGGTGCTGACTGTACCAGTTGCATCCGATTTTCTGTAACTTTAGGACGATTGATACGACTGGACGAACACAATTTGTGGCGTTTAGCATGACATGGAAAACGGTACCGGAGCATTCGGGTCCGGAGTACCAGACTCAGAAACAGTTTTTACCCCCGCACTATCAAACTATTAAACTCCCAGCCTCTCTCACTCTCACCTCACCTCTCACCTATGATCTGAACCTCACAGTGCCTTCTTTCTTACCAAAAACCCAAACACATTGAAAATCTACCTCTACCATACATGTCAAAAGTTCACTCCCCATAATTTCTATCCCTTTATTTCATTCTTTTGATGCATGTTTTTGCACATAACCTGTTACCTTTTTGTTGTTTTGCACACTGCCTGTTGTTGTTTTTTGCACATCGGCTGTTGTCTCTGTCTCTGTGTTTTTTTCTTTGTACTACTTATGTCCGAGAGCTAGCTAAATAGCATTTCGTTATAATATATACCTGTATATGAGTATAATGACAATAAACTTGAATTTGAACTTGAACTTGACATAGTCTTGCAGGCAGTATATTATTTTATCGTTTACTCGTTAAAAAAACACGGTCTTCTCGTTCCAAAGTCAGATTTTTAGTGCTTTCGAACGTCACTTCCAACCTGGACTGACAGCTCACCCGATCTGTTTGTGATCAGACCATGGGGGGGGGGGGGGTTTACCAAGCGCACGTTCCTTCCCAGTGCTGAGGCGATCATTCGGAAGATGGGTGTGAAGAGAGACAAGCTTTGTCGACTAAAAAACAAGGCAGGATATGCAAGAATAGTAATCACTGGCGACAGTTATGTTCTTTTACTATTGAGACTCCTACATTACGAGTTCTTTGAAGACATTGAAACTGAAGGAAAGCGGCGACAAATGAAACAGGCACGGGTGGGGATTGAACCGACGGTCTTCAGTTAACGAGACAGACGCCTTACCACTTGGCCACCGCGCCTTCGAGCAAATATGGGAATAATGTTGTTCAAATTATTTTTTTCTGAATCTGGTTTACATCGCCTGGAGGCAGCAACAACAATAAAAGGGATACTTAACAAGGAGATATGCTGTAGCAGTGCGAATCCAACAGATGCTCCTGAAGAGACTGGAGGTTTAAGCCAACTCCTTAGAGCGCTCGGCCGCGTTACTCTCTTCAGCTCTTGTTGTTTGACCTAGTGGTTTTATAACGCGTGGAAACGACCGCAACTTCGTTTTCTGAGATGCTTTCTCTCACGTGGTGAAATCTCGACCTCTTTGGCATCTCTGGCTATAGTTCTTCTGTAGAGCAGGCTTTCACACCTCTGCTTATAGTGCCCTTGAAGTCATTTTATTTTTACAGGAAGACGCATTCCCTAACGATCTCTCCTGTTTTAGAAATGCTTCATAAGGCGTGTTTGATTCAACGGACAAACAGTATACTAATTGTACAATGCAGATTTATGCGGCATTCGTACTGGATTTGAGTGGGATTCTGAAATACTTCTTGCAAAGGTATTCAGACTTTCTTGAACCTATAATAAAAACACAGACCTGAAACTCCCTAGCTTCCAATCTCTGATGTTGCTGTCCTTAAACTCGGACGTGATGTTCTGCAGACGTGTGCATAATGTCCTGTTTTCTTACAGTGTACACATTTTGCTGTTCACGCTCCGCATTCATCTGCTTTGTGCATTGTTAGTCCGCACCTGTAACATGTAATGTCAGCCGTCCCCTGTTCTTCTACAGTATATCTCTAGCATGACTGCGTCCTGCTGCTCGGCTTTTGTTTGTAAAGTTTGAGCGAGCGCCCCGTTCAGTGTCACTTTGTCACTGTGGTCAGAAAGCATTCTTGATTCTGCTTGAGCTGCTTCATGAATTCTAGCGACTGTAAGAGCTCTTTCTAAAGTCAGCCCTTCCTCCTGCAGCAATTTATAGTCTCTTATGTGCACATTTTTCCACAAGTTGATCTCTTAACATGTCAGTTTCCAATACTCCAAAGTCACAAGATTTAGCCAGTCCTCTTAGTGCAGTCACAAAAGCATCAACTGAAGTTCTCTGCCTAAATTTATGCCGTTCCAAAACCACATTTCTCTGCGGTGTAAAGTAAGCGTCTAAGGCAGCTACAGTCTGTTCATATGTACCTTTTTCAACAGGGAGGTTGGCGAAAATCCGCTGCACGGGCACCCAGATACAGTGCAGTAATGTAGCACGTCTCACGGCATCCGGAGCTTCTGTAGATCCACTGGCTATTTAAAAAAATCTGTACGACTCCATCCATATCTTGTATTCCGCATACAAATCCGGAGCTCCGAGTTTCAGTAGAAGCGGTAGAAAAAGCTGGGCATAAGCAAAGCTTCTCGGCGCGGCTGCCATATCTTCCATGGCGCAAGCTAAACGAAAAGTCCGAAAATTCAAAAGTTCGTTTCTACCAGCAAGAGAACAAAAATCTGCAGTATTCTGCTCGCTTTGAGTCCGTCAAGCACTCATCTCTCGTCGCCATAAATGTTGTGTATCTTAATAAAGAGACGTTTTTATATTATTTTAACTATTTTGTTAACTACACAGATCACGCCCTTACACCATATATTCCCGCCTTCTACTCTCTCGTTCTGTTGTCTCGCGATTTCTACTCACTATACTACATTTAGTATGACTTCTTGTTGCAGTTGAGCTCAAAGCTGGAGATGATCTCCATATTCTACCGCACTAACTAGTCCGAAACGTAGTACACAGTACACACTTTTTAAGTGAAGTCAGGTTGTTAAAAAATTAAACCAGCGCCCTGTCACAGAAACGTACCCCGGTCTACCGCGCAACAAGCGGGGGTACTCAGCAGTATACTGTAACGCAACGGGGGCTCAGGCGGGCGCCCTTGCCGCATCAGGTCGGCCCCACACCGTCCGGGGCTCGAACCCGGGACTTCCGCGTCTCTCTGCAGCGACCCAGCCCCGTGAGCTAAAGAGAGATCTCTCCACAGCCCAGTAGCTGTAGTCCTGCTATCACAGGGAAGGGCGGTGACGTCACCTGCTCTGGTACGCCGGCTCTTACACAGTACCTGTCGGCCGTAAGCGTTACACTCTCCCCCGCTTAAATCGCCGTCCCCGGCGAAGGGCTATCCCACCCCGCTTCTGACACCAATGTAACGCAACGGGGGCTCAGGCGGGCGCCCTTGCCGCATCAGGTCGGCCCCACACCGTCCGGGGCTCGAACCCGGGACTTCCGCGTCTCTCTGCAGCGACCCAGCCCCGTGAGCTAAAGAGAGATCTCTCCACAGCCCACTAGCTGTAGTCCTGCTATCACAGGGAAGGGCGGTGACGTCACCTGCTCTGGTACGCCGGCTCTTACACAGTACCTGTCGGCCGTAAGCGTTACAATACTAACGAGGAGCGCTTGTCTGCAGCTGAGCGTCAGCTCTGTTTACTGTTAGCAGTCATTGCCTCATTTCCAAACACTTTTTCACCTGCTCTCAGCTTTTAAAGACAGTCATAAACGCTCAAGAAGTAATTCATGTCAGTTTGAAGTCTGTTTCTGTTGTCTCAGCTCTTGATAAAGAAAAGCCGTGCGTGGGAGACTCCCTCTCTGAAGAAGTTTGCCGTCACCCTGCGAGGGAAAAGAGCCATCAATCACCGAGGCAACCACTGAGACAGTTAACATTAAACACGTGAAATGCGAGATGTTGTGATTTTTTTCCTGCTTAAGGCTTCTATCGTTTCTATTCTAACGAGAAAGACCTCTTTATTAGAAGTGAGATTTTAACAAACGTCTCCAGGGGTAACTGCGACCTGAACGCAACGCCTTAGACCACCAGCCATCTTGCCTGTGGTACTTATAATGAAGTATATATTTTATTTCTACTCGTTGATAAGAAAAGTGAAATCATGTAATTAGGGATATGTCTTTTTTTCATGGGGAAAACTAGCCCGAGCAAATGTAAAGTTTAGAGCAGCGCTCAATAAAAATGATCAGAAACCGAAAGCGCTTCTTATACGGATCAATATATTCCGATACCACTGGTTCTGCAGAAGAAATAAGAAAAGCCGAACTCAAAGCACTGTGTTGCCATTACGGCTACTCCATCTGCAGCTGCTTTAAGATTACTCACACTGTGTTGCCATTAAGGCTACCTAGTTAAAAAAAAAAACTTATCGTCACCTTTTTGAACGTGATTGTTAGACACCCGTTAAATCTCAACCGAGGTTTCTTGAGAGATCGTTCAGCGAGCGAGTAATAAAAAACTACTTCGCTTCTAACCTCTGCTGTCGCTGTAAACTCGGACGTGATGTTCTGCAGATGTGCAGTGTGCCTTTCCTCTCGTCGTATTCAAGAGTACTCACTGTGTGAGCTCCTCACTGCGTGTTCTGTATTCTACTGTGATTTAATTTAGATGATTACGTGGAGTAGAGTGACAAGATCTATTGAACATTTTCGGTTTGTGAAATGAAACACTAAATACACTACAGTAAATACAAGTAATGGACATTTAAAATAACCACAGTACAGCTAGAAGAGTGAAAGATAAAAGACTATTTAGAATGAGATTCACAATAGACTTAAGAAAGGCACAACCGCCCGAACAGGGACTTGAACCCTGGGCCCTCAGATTAAAAGTCTGATGCTCTACCGACTGAGCTATCCGGGCTCTGAAAGAAAGTCTACACTGTCGGGATCCTCGCAAGTCACGTGTCTCTTGTGCCGAAGAGCAGTCATACCTGACCCGTCTGGGATGACCACTGACAGACTTTATCCAGAAGCGACGGCACCACTCCCAGTAGAATGAGTGAGAAATACAGCATGACATGGGTAGTTAAGGGGCTCCCACAATCCATCTTTCCTCACATTACTGATTTTTTTCAATAGCATTTTGACCTTTTTTCACATTCAGATTTTTTTCACATTTAATAAAATCTTTCAATCAACAACAGTTGGGGTTAAGGGCCTTGTTCTGGAGCCCCATGGAGTAGGATTCCTCTGCCGACCGTGGGATGTAAACCAGCAACCTTCCAGCCACAGGTGCAGATCCTTAGCCACAGAGCCACCAAATGTGCCAATTCTTTAGAAAGAAGTCCAAAGAATGCAAATTTACTTTTTTAAAATAGCTGTTGTAAATAACATCAGTGGCTATTGAAGAGTACATACAAGCACAGAGACAAGTTAATAAACTTGGAATGACTACTTACAGCTCTGGAAAGACCGAAGATATTGTTTCCGGTTGTTAAGGAACAAGTAATAGGTTTATTCCATGCTGAAAAAAAGAAAACAATGTTTCGGCCGTGGAGCATTCTTCAGGTGTGAGAGAGAAGGCAGTAGGCAAAGGTAATGTAGTGGGAGAACAAAAGCTGGGAGGGAGGAAGGGTGAGAGGCGGGAGCAGGGGACAGAAAGAGAGGCCAATCAAGAGGTGTGAAGTCAGAATAGGTGTTGAGAGGTGTGAAATGAAACTTCCAATGAATGGAGAAAATTTAGTAGAATAGTAGTCTGTCGTTTAGAGAAGGGGGAAGTTGTGATCCTAGCTGCAGGATAAGTTTGGTTTGGTATCGGTAGTCTTTCTAATGTATGAGTTCAGAAAACCATCTTTGAGAACAAAGACGGAGAGATTAGAGTGGTCATGGCCATCAGAGGTTAAATGAGAAACAATGGTTTTTGGAGAGATCTTTAATCTTCACAGCCCTGACATGTTCTCTGAAGCGGTCTCCAAGTCCCCTTCCTGTTTCTCCAATATAGAGAGAAACTGGGCATTTACTGCAAGAGATACAGTAAATAAGGTTGCTGGAGGTACAAGATGCCATCTGGGTGATCCAGAATTGTCCTGAGGGGCCTTGAATGAGTGTGGTGTTGGATGTGTACTTGCAGGCGATACAGCGAGCTCTGTTGCAGGGGAAAGTACCTGGTGTGGAGGGTTGCTGAGGGCGGTCAAGGGAGCTGTGAACAAGAAGGTTGCGCAGATTAGGTGATTGACGATATAAGATGATGGGGCAGTCAGAAAAGAGGGCCCCAATGGAGGGATCATCCTGTAGGATGGAAAAGTTGTCGTTAACAGTCCTGGGGATAGGAAGTGTGTTAGGGAAGCACCAAAGGAATGCGGTTGTTACGGTGGGAGTTCCTGATTGGGTTGATGGTCCAAGGGGTGTTTTTGGCTCGGGCAAGGGCCCTGTCAATAACACTGCTGGGGTATCCTCTGTTGTTGAAAAAGGAGTACATTTTGAGGGTTTGGTTCTGGAAGTCGATGTCGTCGCTGCATATTTGTTGTAGCCGAAGGAACTGTGAAAAAGGGAGAGAATTTTTAGTATGTTTGGGGTGAAATTAGCTATACAAGAGATAGCTGTATGAAACCGTGGGTTTGTAATAAACAGAAGTGGAGAGTCTGGGGTAGTTGATGGAGAAGTTGATGTCCAGAAACGGAAGAGTAGTGGAAGATATGTTAACCATATATTTGAGGGACAGGTGGAAGTTGGTGAAATGGTGCAGGAAGCACTTAAGCTGATCGTTGGAGCATGTGGCGGCACTGACGCAGTCATCAATATATCGCTTGAAGAGGTCAGGGACATAGCCAGTGTAGCAAGCTAAGAAACGTTCTTCTACCCAGCCAACAAAGATATTGGCATAGCTGGGTCCCATTCTGGTGCCCATGGCAACTCCACTCACCTGTTGGTAAAAAAGATTATTGAAGGAGAATGCATTCAGTGTGAGAACCAGTGTTTCTGGTTGTTGTCCTTTAATTGATCTGCCACCAAAACATTAATCCTAAACAGTCAAACAAGTCCATGTGATGAAAACCTTTATGCTCTTTAATGTTTTTTTATGGATTGTGCATCTGCACTAATTTCCCCCCCTCCTACTCATCAGCTTTTGGATGAGAGATTCTGACCACTGTATAAGATCAGAAGCAATAGAAGAAACGGGCTTCTTTTCTGCTTATTAAACACACTCCTAATGCAAACAACACATTACAAGTACAACGCAAAGGTTGCACCAAATGGGATCAAGCAATTTAAAACATATGTTCAGGGTACAGGAAAGTTGTTATAGAGATGAATGGTATTCATGAAACAAATAATGTTGCAAAAAACTTTGCCAAAAGTCACAACCCATTTAACATTCATCAGACAGGTTGAATCAGTTGGATATCTCTTAGGTTTAAAATGCACTCAACGGCTGTATAATGCAAGCTCAAGAGTCAAAAGAACAATAGTGAACTACAGTTCTTACAATAATAAACAGCCATTTGATCTTGTGAATGATCTATCATACACCCTTGAAATGATGTTACAGATTTGGAAGTTTGCACAGCTTGTAGTCTTTCTAACTCCATGAGACACACAGACAGGGAGAGAAGCTGGGGGTCAGAGCGCAGGGTCAGCCACTGTGCTCTTGTGCCAAACAGGTCATACAAAGACCGCCATTCCTTATATCTTTCCCTGAACCTGTGCGTCACTACCTCACCTTCCAGAAGCAAAATATCGAGCTTCCACACACCCTTCTCCACAGTAACAGCTGTTGGAATAGAAATTGTAAATGACAGTAGACAATGGTCAGAGAAAAAAAAAAACAGGGGTTAGGCCTGCGGTCATGCAAGTAAAATCAAGTACCAAAACAAAATGCGTGAGCCTTGGGTCCCATTAGACTTGTGGCATGTGAAACCTGCCCTCCCCTGACTATGAAGTTTGAAGCCATCTTTCAGTTTAAAATCTTTACATAATGTTTGCAATAATATTGATGATTTATCAAATTGGACCTGTCTCTCGCCCGTTATTCTGCCTTCTCTTTCTAAAAGAGAATTAAAATCCCATCCCAATAAATATACTCAGTTCCTGAATTAGGACATATCTGTCATGTGAGCAACTCAGACAATATATATTTAAGCGTTTAAATTAGACATTCATGAAACCCAGATATACCACCAGTGCTCTCCCTGGTTTCATTACAAGGTGCTGTCGTACCTCTACCATCTTATTTTTAATTAGAACAGCTATACCATCAGATTTATTTTCTTTGGACCCACACCAGGTTGATCGGCCCAATGTCCACAGTTCTTCCATATCCTTATAGCAGTTTTTAAAGGGTAACCCACACTCCTGTAACAACACAATATCAGCAGTTACCTTCCTCACAAATGATAATATAGTCCTTGCCCTTAACTTGGAGCGAATGCTTCTCACATTTATGGACACAATATTAAGAGCCATACTTAAAGTAGGACCAGGGGAGACTAAAAGATCTGGCTACAATCATTCAAGTGTATAGACACCTACTATACAGGCCTCCCCCCCCCACTTTTGCTTTAATTGTCTCCTCCTCCACCACCCCCACAATCCATAGGATATTTCTCCACCTGCCATCCTTGAGTCTCTGGTTCTGAAGCTTGGTCAGTAAGATCACATATATTGGAGACATCTAAACCCATGGGAGAACCTACCTGAGGACTTGGAAAATGATCTTCCCTCACTCTGCTCGGAGTTAAATCATTTTCTAAATCCAATGTCTCTTTTAGACTGCACCCACTGTTCTGTACATTTCATTTGAGCACTTTCAGTCTCCACAGGTGGCAGGCTATTGGAAGAGATGCTACCAATCAAATCAGATTCCACCTCACTTTTTGCAACATTATCATTCTCTTCTACCTCAGCCTCATCTCCTTCACTCCATTCTGAACCCTCGCTCTCTTTTTCACCACTTTCTTCAACGTCAACCACATCCAGTTCCTGATCCAGAACCACTGCTCCAGCCCTAAATACCTCTTCAAACTCTTCCTGTTTTTGCATCGGTCTTACCAGTTTTGTTCTATTTGCAAAGGAATTTGGACAGTCTTTAAACACATGACCTTCACACTCACAGAGATTACATTTCCTCACGCTTGTACATTCAGTATATGCATGTCCAGTTTCCTTGCACTTACCACACACCACCTTTGTACAGGCATCCACAAAGTGACCCAGCTCCCCACATCTCCTGCACGGTTTTGGCTGCCCTTGGTAGAACACAAGGCCTCTATTTTCACATAATCCAATCAAAGAAGGAATGTGTTTAAATCCACCATAACCATTTTTTGTCTTCATGCAATGAAACAGGTACTCTCCATGAACAGTTCCAGATGCCATCATCATCCAAGACTTTCTGAAGCTCACCTTTCACTAAACAATACTTAGACAACCATGTCACAACATCTTCCTTCATCACCATCTCATTAAACATGCGAACAATCACAGTCCTATTAATCAATAATAATTGCTTACACTTATATAGCGCTTTTCTGGACACTCCACTCAAAGCACTTTACAGGTAATAGGGACTCCCCTCCACCACCACCAATGTGCAGCATCCACCTGGATGATGCGACAGCAGCAATAGTGCGCCAGAACGCTCACCACACATCAGCTCTCAGTGGGGAGGAGAGCAGAGTAATGTAGCCAATTCATAGAGGGGGATTATTAGGAGGCCATCATTGGTAAGGGCCAATGGGAAATTTGGTCAGGATGCCGGGGTTACACCCCTACTCTTTTCGAGAAACGCCCTGGGATTTTTAATGACCCCAGAGAGTCAGGACCTCGGTTTTACGTCTCATCCGAAGGACGGCGCCTGTTTACAGTATAGTGTCCCCGTCACTATACTGGGGCATTAGGACCCACACAGACCACAGGGTGAGCGCCCCCTGCTGGCACCACTAACACCTCTTCCAGCAGCAACCTTGGTTTTTCCCAGGAGGTCTCCCCTCCAGGTACTGACCAGGCTCACACCACATTAGAAAGATCCATCAGCTTCTGCCATTCAAACATTCTAATTAGGCCCACATCTTTTTTTCTCCTCTATTTTCATCCAAAATTCTTCCAGTAACTTCGCCGATTGAAACTAATGTCAAAACCAATTCCCTTCAGAAAAGTGATTAAGCATTTGACATCTAATGCCTTAATCCTTTCTGTAACACCTTCCTTAAAAAGTCCAACCGTGAAATATCACCCGAGTGAGCCGAACCCTCACCACCCTTATTCACCAAACGTGCGCAAAAGTAACGGCGCATGCCGAATCTACAGGCCGCCATGGCCGTTACAAATGTGTCAAAAGCAAACTAAACCTAAACCGAAACCTCTTCTGTGCACCAAACTCCCCAAAACCCTATTCCCTTAATCTTACACTTATACAAAAACTCCACTCTCGACTTCTGGGTTTAACCCTTTACATCGCCAACGCTGGTTAGAGATTCAGTGTGTCCCAGGCTCAGCGGTTATATAGGACAGGACTCGGTGAGCTGCAGGGGAAACTCGTTGTTCTGCGCTCCCCGTGCGGAATGCGCGTCTCCACCCTCCAGACTCGTCACACCGCCTTCATACTCTACAGCGGGAAAAAAAACTCCCTTTACTGTCTTCATACAGTACATCCCTCTTAAATCCCAGAAACACAGAAACTCCGGGGCGTTTCTGTGAGTCAGTACCGGGTTTCTCTGTTCGAGGTTACAAGCAGAAACAATAAAAGCGCTGAAAGCAGGAAGTTATTTCTGCTCGTAGGCATAAACGTACAAATAAATTTTCTGATTCCTAAAACCTAATAAAATCCATGTACAGTGCCTTGCGAAAGTATTCGGCCCCCTTGAACTTTTCAACCTTTTGCCACATTTCAGGCTTCAAACATAAAGATATAAATTTTTTATTTTATGTGAAGAATCACCAACAAGTGGGACACAATTGTGAAGTGGAACGAAATCTATTGGATTTTTGAAACTTTTTTAACTAATAAAAAAATGAAAAGCGGGGCGTGCAAAATTATTCGGCCCCTTTACTTTCAGTGCAGCAAACTCACTCCAGAAGTTCAGCGAGGATCTCTGAATGATCCAATGTTGTCCTAAATGACTGATGGTGATAAATAGAATCCACCTGTGTGTAATCAAGTCTCTGTATAAATGCACCTGCTCTGTGATAGTCTCAAGGTTCTGTTGAAAGCGCAGAGAGCATCATGAAGACCAAGGAACACACCAGGCAGGTCCGTAATACTGTTGTGGAGAAGTTTAAAGCCGGATTTGGATACAAAAAGATTTCCCAAGCTTCAAACATCCCAAGGAGCACTGTGCAAGCGACCATCTTGAAATGGAAGGAGTATCAGACCACTGCAAATCTACCAAGACCTGGCCGTCCCTCTAAACTTTCAGCTCAGACAAGGAGAAGACTGATCAGAGATGCAGCCAAGAGGCCCATGATCACTCTGGATGAACTGCAGAGAACTACAGCTGAGGTGGGAGAGTCTGTCCATAGGACAACAATCAGTCTTACACTGCACAAATCTGGCCTTTATGGAAGAGTGGCAAGAAGAAAGCCATTTCTCAAAGATATACATAAAAAGTCTCGTCTAAAGTTTGCCACAAGCCACCTGGGAGACACCCCAAACATGTGGAAGAAGGTGCTCTGGTCAGATGAAATCAAAATCGAACTTTTTGGCCACAATGCAAAACGATATGTTTGGCGTAAAAGCAACACAGCTCATCACCCTCAACACACCATCCCCACTGTCAAACATGGTGGTGGCAGCATCATGGTTTGGGCCTGCTTTTCTTCAGCAGGGACAGGGAAGATGGTTACAATTGAGGGGAAGATGGATGCAGCCAAATACAGGACCATTCTGGATGAAAACCTGTTGGAGTCTGCAAAAGACCTGAGACTGGGACGGAGATTTATCTTCCAACAAGACAATGATCCCAAACATACAGCAAAATCTACAAAGGAATGGTTCACAAATAAACGTATCCAGGTGTTTGAATGGCCAAGTCAAAGTCCAGACCTGAATCCAATCGAGAATCTGTGGAAAGAGCTGAAAACTGCTGTTCACAAACGCTCTCCATCCAACCTCACTGAGCTCGAGCTGTTTTGCAAGGAAGAATGGGCAAGAATTTCAGTCTCTCGATGTGCAAAACTGATAGAGACATACCCCAAGCAACTTGCAGCTGTAATCGCAGCAAAAGGTGGCTCTACAAAGTATTAACGCAAGGGGGCCGAATAATTTTGCACGCCCCACTTTTCATTTTTTTATTAGTTAAAAAAGTTTCAAAAATCCAATAGATTTCGTTCCACTTCACAATTGTGTCCCACTTGTTGGTGATTCTTCACATAAAATAAAAAATTTATATCTTTATGTTTGAAGCCTGAAATGTGGCAAAAGGTTGAAAAGTTCAAGGGGGCCGAATACTTTCGCAAGGCACTGTAAGTCTCCTTTTCGTCCCCAATGCATATAACTGAATATAAATCAGTCAAGTTCAGCTACTTTTCTGATGTATATGAATACACTAGTTCTGGTGCAGCTGTTACAACAAAGATACTGAAGAACTTTTTTTTCATACGAGCTCTTGCCGTTTTTTAAATTGAATATTTTTTTCATTTCGGTAAATCACACGAAACACCAGCAACACTCATCGTAAGCATCTGACCAATCACATTCCTGAATTTTAAAACCATTTAGTATTTATTTTTAACTTGTTTTATTTATTTTTTAATTTTACACACCTGTTTTAAGTATTCTTGCCATTTTTAGCATATTGTAAGTGGATTTTTTTCAAACATTTTATTTTTTAAATCATATCAACCCATTGTAACTTCCCATTGATAATTCCTGAGCTTTATAACTGTGTATTATTTATTTTTACCTTGTTTTATTTTTTATTATTTTACAGAGCTTTTTAATATATTGTGAGCATTTTAGTGTCATTTTCAAATAGGACTATCAATGCTCTTGACTTTTAAACCTGTATTTATTCTGACATTATTCTCTCCACCTGCAGATGAGGGAGGTATTTGATTTTAAATTTGTTGATTTTGGGGGATAATGTACATTCATTTCCTTGTATGTATCACCAGTGGGAAACTTTTTTTGGATGAATTGCATTTTTGGATGAATTGCAATCTTTACTTCAAGGCCTTCAGACTGATATAGAAATGACGGGAGATTTAAATGACACATTTGATAAATCAGACAGGAACAGCATAACATCTAAAATGGCAGAACCCTCTAAAGTACTGAAAAATTTCCGGCACATTCATAATAAATAAAATGTATTGAATTTGAAGCATAAAATTTGCTTTTTTTCCCACCTCACCTCACCTAATGCTATTGCATTAACGAGGCTGAAGTTGGCTTCTTATTCGCCAGCTTCTTCGCGTTTTTCGTTCCATCTTAAATGCTGCTGTTGTGATGTCATGCCGCCTTTCGCCTGTAGATGGCTCTCTACAGTCATTTTTAAAAATACTTATCCGGATGTATTACTGTACATATCCTCAGTAAAGGGGAATATGTAAGTAGAGACTGTCCAAATTGCATTTTTGTATGAAACACATTTCAGAAACACAACTCACAATAATACAATCTGGCATGTTATACAACGAGTAAATAAGACAAAGGCAAAACATAAGTTCACTGGCACTTTCTGCATATTTTCCACGACCTTGCCTTCTGGTCATAAAAAGTCTCAAACTCTTGGATTTTGCAAGAAATTTTAATATAGCAGTTTTAAATGGGATATTTAGAACATGGCATATGAGAATATATGGTTAACTGAGGATGAGCAGAGGGTGATCACACTTTCTGCTTATTGCTGTGAACCTACCTCCTGGTTATAAAAATGTCTAAAAATTCTGACACAGATGAGTGAGAGACAATGGAAAAGACTATCAAAATCCTGAACTTCAGGACATTGTACTGTACCGTTTTTTAAATACGACCCTCTGAACATGGCATGAGAGAATACATTGTCAAATGGTAAATGCAATGTTTGTTATATTGCTAGGGCCCTCCCTCCTGATTTTAAAATTGTCTCATATTTCTGACATCAAGGTGTGAGACACAATATAACAGACTGTCACAATCCTGAACTTCAGGACATTTTACTGTACCATTTTAAAAATATGACCCTCTGAACATGGCATGGGAGAAAATGGCATGTGAGAATGCATTGGGAAAAGGTGAATGCAATTTCTGCTGATTACAAAATCGTCTCACAATTCTGACACTGAGGTGTGAGACACAATGTAACAGGCACTCATAATCGTGAAGTACAAGAGATTTTACTGTTACGTTTTTTTTAATAATGACCCTCTGAACACAGCATGTGGGGATTTATAGTCAACAAAATAGCACACATTCTGCCAAATTGCTTTGTCCCTCCTTCCTCGTTACCAAAACATCTTAGTATATCGACACTAAGGTAAATATCGGAGTCAACCGATACTGATCAGGGTCTGCTGCTGCTGAGCCCGCAGCCTTCACCATAAGGTCCAATTCCCCAAGCCTGCTGACCATATATGTCTATCCCTTCTCGTCAAAACTCGTATTTTCACAGGGTACCCTTCAGAAATCGCAGTATAGAATGAAAAAAAAAACCTCCAATAGATCTCGGCCGCTGTTGGTGATTTTCCTTTAAAAACAAATGAATGTCTTGAAATTTTACGGAGTGTATCACTTTCACCGAGACCGAGAAGTCTCCACGACCGGTCTTGTACCGCAATGAAATACAGAGCCCGTAGGGGGCAGTAGGCTTGCAAATATAGCTCACTGTGTATATAATGAAGAAGCAGAGATTAGTTCCTCGTCTGCATGTTGCAGAGCCTTACGCTACTCGTACCAGCAGCTGGGGTTTGATCCCTGCACGGGCGATTAGTTGAAAGACCATTTAGCCGGCTGGCTTTTATGTTTCACACTAAATTGAGATCTCGAAACCAAAATAGTTAGAAATATGGAACACAACCGTTGTTCCCCAAGAAGGAAAGCTGTTTTGTACTGACGTCACTCCTTTTGATTTAACCCAGATTGTGAAGACAACTCCGCCCTATCAAAGAAAAATGTTACTCAAAAGTTGGAAAGCACACTCTTAACCCATCTTATATCTGATTCCCGCGATCCGTTCAAAGCTGCTTAGTGTTTCGCAAGCAAATCATTTCAGGGAAGAAACTCAGTTTAGTGAACTACTTTTGTATTTTCACTCATTGAATTTGATATTTGTACTCTCTTTGCATTCTCAGCAATAATAATTCAAAATTACAGTTCGGATTTATTGGAAAACTTCACAAGCATTGTTAGGTTAGGACTTTAAAATTGTATTTTAATATCTTGGTATATTTACCTTCATTTTAATATAGATATAACCATAAATGTTGTTAAGCATATTGTACTTATGTCGTACTTTTTAAAACATTTTAGCTGAGGACGCACAGCGACTATTATACCTTGTGATACATGCAAGACATCTGTAAACAAAGATGTAATTACAATAAAATTGGCAATTAACAGAAAACCACAATTTGTGTAATATTATTCCTCGATATCGATGATCAGTTGAAGGATTTGAAGAAACTATCAAAGAAACAGCAGCAATAGCAGATGATTGGTTTTGAACCCATCTTTACACCTCAATAATCCATTTGTCCTCAAAAAAAGAAAAGACAGGCATGTTTCGAGTCTCATAATTATCCTCCTCTCGATCCAAAAGAAACGTATACCTTTGATTGCTTCTGTAGTATTTTGGATTTTCTTACAAAGATCTCACGAAGTATTGCCAGGATCTATATTTAGCGTTCGGTAGCGATAACACTGCTGATATTGATTGAGTAAAAATCTATGATGTATTGACAGCTTTATCCGAAGCGAGAAGTCCTTGAACGCCGCTTATGAAGTGTTGGGATCCATACCAAGAAATGCCTTTTGTTTTCTCACCCAAAATACTGCTATTGCATTACACATTACATGAACATTACCAGTTTTGGTAGCTTCTGGGTGCGATTTTCCAAAACTGAAACTAATTACAAAATTATTTAAGATGAACCATGTCCAAAAATTGTAAATCAGGATTAATATAATATCAAATGAAATTACTACAGAAGAAAATGTTTAACTGAAATATGAATAAGACTATGCAAGCCTACAAAATAGAACAATTCAATATTTATAACTTATTTTTTTTATATTTTGAGAAATGGGCTCACAAACTGGAAGACACTAACGTTTCTCTTTGTTAGAGTATGTGAATAACAGTTTAACCCCAAATGTCTGTAATTGTGATTTTGTTAAAATTCCAAAAAAGCATCTATCAATACTAAGAAATTATTAAGAAAGGAAGAAATTGTATTTCATAACCTGTAAGACATGAAGACATTTACAGGTTATATCCTTTGCTTTGTCTTTTAACGCAAGCGTTAAAAAACAGCAGTACTGATGATTTTCATGGACTGATGCACACTTGTTCTGTACAACTCCAGTGATAAAACCTTGTCTGTAAAAATTGTAGAATGTAAAAGGGCGAAACAACGCTCCAACCACAGGAATGGTATCATAAAGGATCATTTTCTTATTTAATACATCCTTTTGAGATGCCTTGTCAACGCACACAGACGTTAGAGCTGAACAAATATTTTGTACACAAGACGGCAGTGCGATATTAGTTTTCCTGTCTTCTTGATGGATTCAGAGGTCCTTGCTCACCACATAACTTTACAGCTAAGGAACAGTAGCTTGGAAAATACCCAACTCAACAAGTGAGCATGTTGGTTGCTCTTGCTCTGAATGCAAGGAGCTGTTTTTTTTTCGCATTAATCATTATTAACCAGAAACAGCTGCACAACTGGTCGCATTTGTGATTATGTCACTTCTCTGCTTCAGCAAGGTCAATAAAAAACTCTGAAAGTAGTAGAGAAAAACTGAATTAAAATCATATTAGCAATTCTGAGCGATATCTGCATACAGGCAATCCAATAAGAACATTGAAATCTTTGAATATCATCTCTCTATATATTGCGCTGCTTTTTACTTGGAGTAAAACTATTGGATTGGAGGAATGCTAACCGCTGGGTTAAAATGTATTGTTGTTATTTGGAGAAATCAATGAACTCGTGATTTTATATGTTTTAAAAGACGGTCATGCACACAGAAAAAAGACAGTGCTGATTATTTTTCTGGAGACGGAGCACTGATGACCTATCCGAGCCAATTGATAAAGCCCACCCAGTGGATACTCTAGCAGAACGTGGAAGAATGTTCACCATTGTAACCAAGGCAACCACAGGAACAACATCAAGAAGCACAATCAATTCCCCATTTAAATCTTTCGTGTAAGGTATGCTATGTGAAAGTATGAAGTAAATCCTCTGATCTCTTTTGAACATGGACAAGGTATTTCTGATGGAGCGCTATGAGCAAAGATTTAATAAACTACTCCTGCCGATAATTCAGCTTGAAGAAGTAAAAGCCTCACAAACAAAAGCAGCTCGCTACCACAGCCAATATTAAATGTACTTGGTGGCACATTACCATGTGCACTGGCTCAAAAGTGATCTCAGCAGATGTTATTCCCTACGTAAAGCTGAAAGCGCTGATGAGCATTTCCATTGAGAAAAAATAAATCTGCCTTGATGTTAAACATAGAGAGCCTGTCTTTTAGACGTTCTCCCTCTAAACACCTTGTGCAGCCTCCCGACAGACTAACAAAAAGCGCATTTTCACCAACTCAATTTATAATACGCCCCTCAAAACTCACAACCAAATAACAATCCATCCGTATATTTGAATTCCAAGATCCATTCAAGGCAACTTGGCTCTTCGCAAGCAAATAATTTCAGGGAAGAATCTCAGTTTAGTCAACTACTGGTGCATTCAGCACACACCTTGCTTTTGCTTGTCAGGGTGGCCGAGTGGTCTAAGGCGCCAGACTCAAAGATGTGTGTTTTTTCAGCTGGCTTGGGTGTTCTGGTCTCCAAATGGAGGCGTGGGTTCAAACCCCACTCCTGACTGCTTCTGTTTTTACCTCTCTTGAATTGTTCCAGTGCTAGCTGACAGTGAATGACTGAAATATAAAAGCAGCAGAAGAAAGCAAGCAACTCAGTGCAATTTGTGAGTATTCTGCACTGTTAAAATGCACAGGTTTTCATACTTTTTGGAATTTGTAGCTCAAGAAGTGACTCCTGTTTCATTTTCTATTCACCAACTCGATTTGCATTCCGCCCCTCACACCTCACAACAGAATAACAAACGGCTTCATGTGCCACACCATTCCCCTGTAGATTCGGTTTGCACTATGAATTAGGCGACCCCAAATGAAATATTTTAGTGTTGGCTCAAATGTGAGGAATTTCATGAACCCTCAAAAAGGAACGCTTTCAGAGAATGCCAGCAATTCAAAGCGTGTAGGCAGCAATTCTGCAATTTATTTTATCGGGGCTGGTGCTTTCCGAGTCGATGGCTCCGCATTAGAAATGAGAAGTGCTGAACTCTAAACATGTTCTTGCCATTACTGCTACTCCTGCTCCTACTCCTTCGTCCTCGAAAAAAGAAAAGACAGGCATGTTTTGAGTCTCAAAATGATCTTCTGGATCCACAAGAAACATGTAAATTTGATTGATTCCGCAGTATTTTGGATGTACTGTACTTATAACTTCCATCGAAGAGAGATTTCATCAGTTGCATGAAATTGAAACTTTCGACTTTTTGTCTGGTATTGAAAATATGTTAAAAAAAAACATAAACAATTTTCTAATGAACAACTCATGAAGTATTGCCAGGATCTATATTTAGCGTTTGGTAGTGATAACACTGCTGATATTGACTGAGTAGAAATCTATGTTGTATTGACAGCTTTATCTGAAGCAAGAAATCCTAGAACGCCATCTATGAAGTTTTAGGATTCATACCAAAAGATGCCTTTTGTTTCCCACCCCAACTGCTGCTATTGCATTACACATTATGTGAACATTACCAGTTTTGGTAGCTTTGGGGCATGATTTTCCTAAACTGAAACTTATTACAAAATTATTTAAGATGAACCATGTCCAAAAATTGTAAATCAGGACTAATTTTAATATCAAATGAAATTACTACAGAAGAAAAGGTTTGATTTATATAACTTATTTTTTTTATTTTTTGAAATGGGCTCACACATTCAGATTCGTTCTCAGTGGTTCTTGCTCACCAAATAACTTAAAAGCTGAAGAAGAATGCTACGAAAAATACTAATCAAAATACAAAATAATAATCATTATTAACCAGAAACAGCAAAAAAACTGGTCACATTTGTGATTATGTCGCTTCTCTGCTTCAGCAAGGTCAATAAAGGACTCTCTGAAAGTAGTAAAACACTAAAGAACTGCAAAACTGAATTCAGAATCATATTAGGAATTCTGAGTGATGCCTGCTTACATGCAATCCAATACGGATGTTGTCTTTAAATAAGAATTCTCTATGTTTCCCTGCCTTTTCCCTGGAGTGAAACTATTGGATTGAAGGAATTCTTATCACAGGTTTACAAGGTGTCGTTGATATTTGGAGAAATCTATGAACTCGTGATTTTTATATACTTTAAATAACGGCCATACGCACAGAATAAAATGACAGTACTGATGATTTTTTCCTGAGACGAAGCACAGATTATCTTTCCAACACAGCTGATAAAGGCAAGCCAATAGATACTCTAGCAGAACATAAAAAAACAGAATCAATTCCCCACTTAGATCTGATATCTGAGGTATGCAATCAGGACTCTGTATTAGCTACTATTGATCCATGCAGGACACAGCACAATTTGAGCCACCACTTAGACCTGGTGCCCTCTTGTCTTGGATGAGATTGGCACAGCGATTGATTACTGGGGATCATCTTCTTCATCCCTGAACTACCTCACTCACACCGAGATCCCTGGCTGTAGTCCCCTTTACCTAAAGTGGGGTCTCCCTCACTGTCATCCACACTGTATCCAGAAGGTGCCGCATCAGAGAGGAGTCTCCCTGTGAACAGAAGAGCAGGTCAGTAATCTCGCTGTCATTCTGACACATACTGGCTTGTCAGAGACTATTTCTCTTCCAGGTAGTGTTTATTTCTAATGACAAAGGCTAATGCAGGCTGGTACAGAGTGTACTACCAAGTCTTATTTATGATAACTCACCTGACACTGTGTCTGGGCTCTGGGGCACAGTTACAGCATCATCATAGTACTCTGGAGCCTCTTCTTTCACAGAAGTCATCAGCTCTCCTGAAGCACACAGAGACAGTTTTACTGTTACACATCAGATTTAAAATACAGGGGATCAGGCAACCTGATTATATAATACATTTCAAACCCATTCCATTTTTTTAAATTGAGATGGTGACTGACAACAGTGCAGCCTGTATCAGAACAGAGAAGGCAATGCTTTGTATCCTTGTGAAATATTTGAAGAGGAGCTGGACACTGGCAGCAGAATAAACAGACTCAGTGTGATGTGGTCTGCAGTACATAGAGGAGAGAGACTCAGAGTTTCTGGGATTGGTACAAGGTTTCTCTTTGGGACTGGACTGAAATAACCCACCTGACAAGGCATCTGGACTCTGAGGTATAGTTACAGCATCGTCATAGTACTCTGGGGCCTCTTCTTTCACAGAGGACATCAGCTCTCCTAAAGCACACAGAGCAGAGCTTCACTGTCACTGTCACACATCAGAACACTGATTCACTCGGCGTCAACATGACAGAACAGCAATCACTTGAAAACAATGTTCCACACTCCGTAAGCAAGAACTTCAGTGTTTGCAGTCACCCGATATGCCGATAGTCAAAGGAGCGCAAAACACGAAGCGTCAAAAGACAAGATGAGTTGATGGAAAGAGGGTTGAATTGATGAGCACAAAAGTTCAGCTCGTACAATAGGCAACGAAGGTCCCAGCGTCGTCATCGCACTTGAAAGGACTGCCTTGCAGACCAAGGGCAGTGGGCGGTGCCTGGCAAGAGGGGCAGAGGCGTTAAGACATGATGCCGAGAAACATGAAGCGCGGGGGATTAGCTCAAATGGTAGAGCGCTCGCTTCGCATGCGAGAGATAGCGGGATCGATTCCCGCATCCTCCAGGTCTGAGTTTGGAGCTCTGGGAGCCCGGTGCTCTAATTTAGCCTCTGCGACTTCTGATAGGTGCTCCTCCGTTGTGGAGAGAATGTCCTTCAGTTGTCAAGCGTTGAAGGGCCACACCTCCTTCCCAACCTCAGTCTGCACTGAGTGCGTCTCCAGCATTTTCTCGTCCAGTTTGTCAGCTTAGCAAGTGAGAAGTATATCCGAGTGAAAACAGTGCTGATAATACTCTCACAAATTGTTAGAAGACGTGCTTTTGATCATCGATTGCTTAACAATCACATTTGTTCGACTTGAGCCATCAAGCTCGTAGTTTTCCTTCAAATCTTGAAAGCTCTCAGTGAGAACATCATAGGCTGCAGGACGCCCCGTAACTTGAGTACTTCAACAGAAAGAAGAGCAGACAGCTCCACAAATATGCGAGGCGCAGAGAGCGCAAGGCGAGCCGCACACGTTTCGGTGGCTGAGAGAGGGCAGTTTTTGCTTTTGCATTTCCCAAGTAAGGACGCATGACAACAAGCGATCGCGGTGCTCATCTACGACATAGTGGTGATGAGTTTTCAGTACGTGTTCTTTTGAACGAGCAATGAGGTTGCCGCCTTGGAGAGCTGACTGCACGCTCTCATTGTGCCACGTGATGAGAATTCGCCAGGCTCGTTCAGTCATTAGTCACATTCCATCGTTTGCCATAAGCAGACGCTGCGAAGTGATGTGGATATCAGTTCCCAGTCTTGTGGAAGAGGAGGAAAAGAGCACACGAGGGCTCGTCCGGGAGTTGAACCCGGGACCTCTCGCACCCTAAGCGAGAATCATACCACTAGACCAACGAGCCACGGCAACATTGGCTATTTCAATCTGTCAGTGAGCTTGAGGATGGGGGAGAGGCGTCATTCGCTCGTCCAGTCAGACCTTCATCAATAAGTCAAGAAAGCCGCAATTACACGGCTGCCTTGCAGACGAAGGGCAGTGAACTTTGCCTGGTAAGAGGGGAACAAGTGGCACTAGGTGACGCCGAGGCATAAGCCCCAGCAAGCGGGTTTGGCTTGTATGGTACAGCGCTTGCCTTGCATGTGGGAAGTAGCAGCATCAATTCCTGCGTTCTCTAGGTGTGTGCTTAGAGCTTGATGTGCTGAAAGGTGTCTTTTAGCCTGTGGTCATGCCTTTCATGGAGAGCATCGTGCAGCTGTCAAGCATTTCGCAGCCACGCCCCCTTTTCATCTTCTCTCTGGCTTAAGCGTCTCCGCCACTCTCTCTTGACATTTCATGTCAGCATGTCAGAAGTCCGAGTGACATTTTTAATGGCTGAGTGAGGGCACGATGCTGAAGCAGAGAGGCCACTTCAGCCAGAGAGACTTGTGCTAGGTGAGATCTGAAAGACGGACTCGCAACAGAAACAGACCAAAAAAGTATCGGTGAGATCAAAAGGCAAATGCAACATCCAGCAGAGGGCGTCGCAAGATTAGTGTATAGGTGACTGAAATTCACGTGAGGCAAACTTTCCGACACATGCACTGCAGCCGGCCTCATTGGCGTAGTAGGTAGTGTGTCAATCTCATAATCTGAAGGTCGTGAGTTTGTTCCTCACATGGGGCAGGGTTGCTTCCTCTCTTGCTCTTTTCAGACTCTTGTGCCAACTGTTCACTCATAACCACGTCTGGAATGCGTGACCTTTACACGGGCGAGAAGCAACGCCGCATCCCTTTCCTAAAGAACATTCACATTCAGAAATAAGTCAAGAAATTTGCCATTACTTTCGCTCGCGCTGCTGTCGGCCTGCCCATGTTGCCAAAGAAAGATTCACTCGGCGTCAGCATGACAGAACAGCGATCACTTGAAAACAATGTTCCACACTCCGTAAGCAAGAACTTCAGTGTTTGCAGTCACCCGATATGCCGATAGTCAAAGGAGCGCAAAACACGAAGCGTCAAAAGACAAGATGAGTTGATGGAAAGAGCGTTGAATTGATGAGCACAAAAGTTCAGCTCGTACAATAGGCAACGAAGGTCCCAGCGTCGTCATCACACTTGAAAGGACTGCCTTGCAGACTAAGTGCAGTGGGAGGTTGGTGTTTTGAGACGGAGGCATTGGGATGGTGGGCTGAGATCTATTCTTCTTAAGGAATTCTTCATCGTGAAAGATCGGTCCACAGGTCATCCAAAGAACTCAGGGAATCATGTGCTACTGAAGGGAGTGAAGTGCTGAAACACATGACATGCCCCCTTGATCTCACATGCACAATTCTGCTGCAACATGCACAGCTACCGTCCACACCAGGCAGTGGGGCTTCAGCAGAATTTGCTACACCACCTGCAATTACATATCCAGCTGCACACATATACATGGCCCCTCTGTCCTTTTCAGGATCTCAAAAAAAGCAAAAAGCATAGCGTGGTTTTCCTGCCACCTGATTGACCTCATCTCCCTCAGAATATGCCCCGCCACATTCATTGCTGAAGCAGGACGTAGGCTAACGGACATGTCAGAACAGTGAGGTTCAACGATCTCTCCAAAATATTGTGGTTGTAGTGGAAGAGATATGTTTTAAATTGTACCTTGGTATTTCAAACTCTCTCTAGAATGTTTTCCATTTCTATTTTATTTTGACAGGAACTGTTAAAAGGCTAATGACACTAGATGAAAAGAGAAGAAAGAAAACACAACGTTTCAGCCGTGGAGCCTTCTTCAGGTGTGAGGGCTCCACGGCTGAAATGTTGTGTTTTCTTTCTTTTCTTTTAAGCATGGAATAGACCTATTACTTGTTCCTTTGCAGCCTACACATGGTGACGCAGCTCCCCACCTGAACTGCTAATGATACTAGATGCCTGGTAGTTTGTGGTACTTGGTTATTGTCTTATGTTTGCTCAAACTGCATATGTGTTGTAGCGGCGAGGCTTATTAATAAGAAAGAATTAAGTGTTCTGAGCCTTCCCAAATGAGGCCCCATCTCTGTTCATCTCTGTGGTGCAGCCACAGAGAAACTATTCATGCAGGCTGATTTAAGGTTTCCTTTGATAAGGGACAGCTCCCAAAGGGGGATGCACTTAGCTAAGCCTGGCTATCATGATCAATGGTCATCCATTGGCGCCTATCTGTCTAGGGAGTGCCAGATGGACTGCATTCCTAGGTGTCAGGAGTAAATGACTCATATCTCACCTTGATCAACCAATCAGGGACTGGTAGGGCCAAGTAACCCACGTGGGACTCTGATGCCCATGGAACGTTCAGCCAATCAACGAGCTGGAGTTCCTCCAGGTAAAAACAGGCAACACAGAGAGCCTGTAGTAAGATTCAGGAGAATTCTGTGGACTTTTCTAAAGGGAATTCAAAGGAGAATTCCAGGGCAGGACGGCCCAGGAGCAGAAGGCTCCCAAGGGCAGGACATTCTCACAGCGCACCTCCTGACCATCTTGAGACTCAGCCCGGACAACCACGGAACGGCCAGTGTGTCCGAGTGCCAGAACTTTCCTTTGTTCTAAGAGTCTAGAGCGGAGGTTGCCAGAGAGTAACCAGAGGATCCACCCGAGGTTAGCACCAGCAGCAGGCCTCGTGAACAGGTCGGAACTGTGGACAGCTGAATCACTATTCAGAACTAGCGCTTCATCAGGAACGAACCGGTCTTTTTCCTGACTTGCTGGGACCCACAGTCATCTTTTCTCCTGTGCGCAAACTTTGCTAGTTAAAGCCAACACTAACCAGCCGGTCAGTGAGCATCAGCACCACACCGTCACAAGCCGCACAGCACAGCCTGGCACCGAGCCAGAGAGCGCGGATTGGACAGCAACAGCCTGCAACTGTTTCTTTGAGTCTGCAGGAGATCTGAATCCCCAGAGATTGGATGAGTATTCAACTTCACTGCATTACAGCTAGAGAATTCAATTGTTATCCCAACCAGTTGATATCACTTTAATTCCTAAGAGTTATGTACTTGTTTTGAGAATCTAATATAGAAGTTATAACCAAGTTCATTTACGAAACGGTCTAAATGAATGATATATTGAACGTATGTCCTTTTGATATGTGTAACACTTTGTATCTGACTGAATATATACCTTTTGTATTCTGATAACCCTCTCGATAAGATCTGTTAGGTTTATATGCATATTCTATGTATTAATAAATGTATCCTCGTGTATTAGTACCTGTGTGTGTGCGTTGTTCGAGTTATGTCGCATGGTTGGATTCTAAAGCCATCAAAAGAATCAATTTTGTGATTTACTGCTACAATTAATAATTGTCCCAGTAAATGCCCAAACCCTACAGAACTGGTGCCTTCAGAGAGCACACTACAGTGTGATTGCATATTTTTGTGTATTTTCATATGTCAATATTTAATTCACTCACATTCCTTTATGCTTGGAAGGAAGGCAGATTGGATTTGGCACAGGACGCCTGCTCATATATGTTGATCTTTGTTGGGCTGGAAAAACAATGATAAAAAGTGAATGAAAAAAGATCTCTCCAACATTTCCCTTCTCTTGGCCATGGTTACACTGCCCTTTCTTTCCATCTTTTGTCCTTCTACAAAGATTCCAGGGCTCTTTATCCACCATAATATCAGAAGCCAAAAATAACCATCTAATGTGTAAACAGCATTTGTAATGTTGGTAGCTGGAAGAGGTTAAGTATGTTTGCAAGACCTAGTTGATTACACCACAGACTTACCTTGTTTTTTTTCTCTTTTAAAGGCTGTGCTGGACTGTACCACTATCATAGAAGATTTTTTTCAAGACACATCGCAGTTCCATAGTAGAGTTTATCAACAGTAGAATTCCATAGGACATTATTTATCAACATCTAACATTACCCAGTGTGAGACTCTGCCAGTAAACCTCAGAGCATTGAGTTCTCCACTAGTGAAGATGGCTTTCTGAAGTCATGAAATCCACTGCTGGGATGCCTGAGAGACAGTGATTGAATCCTGGCTGGAATTAGGCTCTCTGTTAGTGTTGATCTGTGGGAATTATGTGGTAAAAAGGGAAAACTCCTTTACTTTAGTCACTTTGAAAGTTCAAATGTACAGATCTTCAGAAACCCCAGTCTGAAGGGTGAAGCAGGTTCTGCTCAAGGAGTTGCCTGCGTTTTGCTCCATTCAATCCAAGCAGATAGTCCAACATTTGCCTTTTCTTGGCCATGATTACACTGCCCTTTCTTTCATCTTTGTACTTCTACAAAGATTTCAGGACTCTTAATCCACCATAATATCAGAAGCCAAAATTAACCTTCTAACATGTACAAATCATTTGCAGTGAAAGGAGGTGGAAGGGTTTAAGAATGTTTGTAAGACCTGGTTGATTACCACACATAGACATACTTTGTTGTCAGTTTTTTTTTTTTCTCTTTGAAAGGCTATAGGAGGGGTTTGATGGACTGTACCACTATCATAGAAGATATTTTTCTTCTAAGGACACTTATGTAGCGGCAAGGCGTATTTAAAATACAGGAATTAAGTTTGCTGCTCCCTTGCCAGTCCCTCTCTCCCTCATCTCAGTGCAGCTGGATACAGAGAGGCCATTCCATCTGGTTCACATTTAAGGTGTTTTGCTAGCTGATAGAGTTTCCTGATAAGGAACAGCTCCCAAGGCTGAGATTCACCAGCCACCCTAATAAATGGTCATCTCTGGCGCCTTACTGTCTGGGAGATTCCATGGGAGAGGCTCATCCCAAGGTTTACAACCCTAAGGTCAGAGGTCACTGTTACTCATCCTCCACCTCAATCAGCCAATCAGGAACTGGTAGGGCAGGGTAACCCCACGTGGGTCTCGAATGCCCGCGGAACTTTAAGCCACTGAACTACCGTAGTTCCTCCAGATAAAACAGGCAGCACAATGCCCAGAAGGTGCCCCTAACAAAAAGATCTGCCCAAGGTTAGCCCAGCTGACAGCCTCGTGAACCACCGGTACTCCACCGCCAAAGCTCGCCTGATCAACGAGTGAACTACGGTCGGAACTGTCGACAGCTGAATCTCAGGATTCAGGGCTAGCGCTACATCGGGAACGAACTGGTCTTCTTCCCATCTAAAGAGTGTGACTGGCTTGGACCCGCAGTCACTTTCCATATGCACAAGCTCTGCTAGTTTCAGCCAACACTAACTAGCCGGTCTTCAAAGAGCATCAGCAGCGCATCGCAGCAGGAATCTCTCCCTCCTCTCCTTCTCGCCAGCCGCACCGGCCACTGCCTGGCACCGAGCCAGAGAGTGCCGATTGCACACAGCAACAGCCTGCCACTACTTCTTTGTGTCCGCGGGAGATCTGAATCCACACAGATCGGATGAGTATTCAACATTCTGCATTACAGTTCGAGAATTCAATTGTTACCTCAACCACAATTGATATCAATCTAATACCTATGAGTGATGTACTTGCTTTTGAGTATCTAGTGTAGAAGTTGTAATCCCAGTTCATTTACGAAACAGTCTAAATGAATGGTATACTGAATGTATGTCCCTCTTGGTTTGGAACTCTTCATGATTTAATATATACCTTTTGTATTCTGCTAACCCACACTCTTAAGATCTGTTATGTTTATATGCACATTTTATGTATTAATAAGTGTATTAGTATCTGTGTGTGTGCGTTAATGAGTTAACTCACAAGGTCGGTTTTCTAATAGCCATCAAAGAATCATTTTGTGACTTACTGCTACAATTAATAATTGTCCCAGTAAATACACAAAACCCCTACACATTCATGGAAACCAATATTTACCTGCTAATCCAGAATGCAGCAGAGAACAGTTGGACAGAAGGTTAGTATTTGTCGATACTGCATCACAGAAGTCAGTCTCTTCCCCCTCATTATGCAGGCTGACTTGTTGAACGATGAACTGTCCTCCAGTGACTGTCAGCTGCAATCACTGACTCAGACATGGTGTTGATCCATTGATGGCACTTTGGCTGATTTGGTTAACATGCTTTCCTCTTAAAACAGGAGATGCTGAGTTCAAATCCCAGCAGTGCTTGTCTTACAAAATGAATCACTATGGATGATTACGTACAGCTTGATTTTGTTTAACGCAAGTTTTCATTTTCTTTCTGGAACAACTTGCTTTTCATGAAATTCATACAGCTTGTGAAAGATGAAATACAAATCTTGCCTTGTATATCGCAGGCTGGTAAGAAAAAAGCATTATTTTCTTTTTTTAAGCTTGCAAATGGAGAAAAGGGACACATGTGAGTCTCTGTTAATTGAAAGGTTAGTGGTTTGAGCCCACCCAGAAATGCACTTCTCATTATTGCAATGTAAACCTCATCTCTACTTATTCGGATTTCTTAGCAAAACCTTAACCCACTTGATATTTGCAAGACATGTGAATGTTTTTGTTAAACAATTAAGTATGTAAGTCAATATCACTGGGAATGGCCAATAATGACCAACATTCAAGGACATCATATTCAGCCAAGGACTGAACGGCTGGCAGAAGAATTCATTTATGCTCTTGATGCATCCTTAGTTAGAATATTTAAAATTACGACACAGATTTGTTGGAGAACTTGACAAGCAAAAAAGACAGTTGGACAGCATGATTATGTTAGGACTGTACATTTGTATTTTAATACTTTTGTATATTTATCTTAATTTTAATATACATGTAACCATAAGTGCTGTTCTATGTAAATAAATTTTGTTGTATTTTATCATATTTTAGCTGAGGGCACAAGGGGGTATATTATACCTTTCGAAACTTCCAAGACAACTACAGTATAACAGAGGCTCATACTTTAATATAATTTGCTTTAAAAGAAAACCACAATTTGTACGATATCATCCCTCAATATCGACGTTCAAATGAAGGATTTAAAGAAGCAACAGCGATAGGAGAGTACATTGATTTTGGACCAATGTTTGCATCTGAACAATCCTTCCTCCTGGAAAGAAGAAAAAACAGGTATGTTTTGAGTCTCATGATGATGCTCTTCTGGATAAAAAAAACAGTGCAAATTTGTTTCGGATGTATTTTAGATAAAATTATAACTGTCATCGAAGAGAACTTTGATCAGTTGAATGCAGTTGAAACTTTTGACATTTTATATGATGACAGGACGTACATTTAGGACTCAGTACCGATAACGCTGCTGCTATTGATGGAGTAGAAATAAGTGTATTGGCAATTTTATCTGAGGCAAGAAGTACTAGAACACCTCCTATAAAAATGTTAGGATTCAGAGCAAGAAATATTTTTCCACTTCACCCAATGGTATTGCATTAACGAGGCTGAAGCTGGCTTCTTATTCGCCAGCTTCTTCTTCTGCCTTAAATGCTGCTGCTGTGATGTTATGCCGCCTTTCGCCTGTAGATGGCTCTTTACAGTAATTTTTAAAAGTACTAATCGGGATGGATTACTGTATTTATCCTCAGTAAATGGGAATATGTAAGTAGTGACTATCCAAATAACATTTTTGTGTGAAACACATTTCAGAAAATTGTAAACCAATTTTCAAAACTCACAGTAACACAAACACAATAAGTAAATAAGACAAAACAGAAGTTCACAGGCACTTTCTGCATATTTACCACGACCTTGCCTTCTGACCATAAAAAGTCTTAAAATCTTGCATTTTACAAGAACTTTTTAATATAAATGGGACGTCTAGAACATGGCATATGAGAATATATGGTTAACCGAGGATGAGCAACGGGTGATGGCACTTTCTGCTTCTTGCTATAAACCTACCCCCTGGTTATAAAAACATCTAAAAATTCTGACACTGAGGTGTGAGAGACAATGGAACAGACTATCAAAATCCTGAACTTTAGGAAATTTTACTGTGCCATTTTTTTAAATATGACCCTGTGAACATGGCATGTCCCTCCTTCCTCATTATCAAAACATCTCAATGTTCCGACACTATGTACATTGGTAATTACAACACTTCACTGTTGCATTTCTGAGTTGTGACATTGTGAACATGGCATGTTAAAGTATATAGACAATCTAGATCAGAACAGGCTTAATGCAATTCATAGTGATTTATCATTTTCTTACTTTCTAAATGAAAAAAAAAATTCAGTGATTATGACACTTCGGTATGACATAAAATATGCTTCAATGACAGAATAAATAATCATGGAAAAAATACCCACAGTAGACATTCATATTTGTGATTATAGGAAATTTAAATATCAGGTGAGTAGCTGCGTCAGCATGCGTAGGCTGCAAAGGAACAAGTAAAGGGTTATTCCATGCTGAAAAGAGAAGAAAGGAAACACAACGTGTTGGCCGTGGAGCCTTCTTCAGGTGTGAGAAAGACAAGGCAGTATGCAAAGATCATTTTCTTTTTATCTTTGCTGACTGCAGTTTATCTTTGATGACAACATCAAAGACATTAAGGAATTCTTACGGCTAACAGCTCCACATCAACTTCCTTCTATAACTAACCTCATCAGATCTCTCAACTCCCAACTCTTCCAGTTTCTCACTTCAGAGAAGGATAAAAAACTCAATCATCCTCTACAGAGAAAAACCATCAACACCCCTACCACCTCCACCAATCCTAACCTTGTTGTTACTATACCCTCTGACCTTTCCCTTTCACCCCTTTGCATCCTCAGCTAACATATTTTAATATTACAACACAATTACAACAGATTGTACAGTATTTACAGTTTAAAATTAGGGTAAATATGTCAAAATATCAAAATCCAGATGCACAGTGCTAACAAAACAATGCTTGTCAAGCTCTCAAACAAATCTGCGTTGTATTTTTAAAATATTTCAGCAGAGGATGTGAGGGGAGTATAAATGACGATTAGACGATCATTTTCCTTGGGTGAATATGGTTTTCTGGGGAGTTGCGATGTTGGGCATTATTGGACATTTTTGACACGTGTTGAACAGTCGCATCTCCTACAAATATTAAAATGGCTATGGTTTAGCTGAGAAATCCAATCGACCTATGCAAAAACAATGTTTACATCGCAAAAAAAAAACACGTCCCTGGGTGGACTTGAACCACCAACCTTACGGTTCATAGCCGAACGCGCTAACCGATTGCACCACAGAGACTGACTGGTGGAGTCTTTTCTCGAATCAAAAAAAAATCTCTTACCGTTCTTTTTGCCAGCCGGTAATATTTCTTCTGCACTGATAACCAAGAACTGAATTTCATGTTTCGCAAGCTGTGTGAATTTCATCAAAAAACAAGTTTTCCAGAAAGGAAATGAACACATGCATTTAACGAAATCAAGCCCTTTGTGAGTGCCCAAAATGGTAAGATCTATACTACAAGATAGGAAGAAATACACGGCTGGGATTTGAACATAGGTTCTTTTGTTTAATAGAAAGGTGCTTTAACCAACGAAGCTATGGTGACAAGATAACCATCACCTTTAACAGCTACTTGGACACACCGCTCTGAGACATCTGCGTTCAGAAAGCGCTGAAACTGCTCTCAGAGAAAATTGCCTCTTTTACATACAGTAGCAGCCCCGACACTGAGAAACGAAAAGAAATGGCTTTTATTGGGCATTTTTCATGTCCAATGCGTTTGACATCTCCCAAGGGCGACAGAGTTCTTTTGCGACACTATTTCTTCTTCTTTTTTCTTGCTGTACGTTTTGATAAAAAACGAAAAATCGTGCAAGGGAAAAATGTATTTTTTTCATAGAGAAAATGTGCACCAGGAAATGTTGTGTTGAGAAGAAGTGATTTAACATGATACGTGACCTAATTTATCGGAGCAAATGCTCACCCAGCAAGGTCTGGAGAAGTTGGAGAGTCTGGGGGATGTGATAATTATACGGTGTTGTGGAAGAAAACAGTCTTTCTTTGAATTCTCAATCAATCGGAATTTCGGAATCGGAATCGAAATTTTAGACGTGGCGGTGGATTACTAGTAGCGACGCTGAGCACACTATGAGGGAATTCAGGTTATGTGAAATGCCAGCGGTTTAATAAATAACGCATCTGATTTCGGATCGTAAGATTGTAGGTTCGACTTCTACCTGGCTCGTTTAAATTTTATTCGAGCTCCTCAGTAATATCTTTTATGTAATGAACCGCACCTGAAAGCAAACATTGGGTCTGTTTCCTTTGTTTTCCAGCATGAAATAGCAAATCGTTACAAAAAGTACCTGCTATTGTCCAATAGCGGGTTTTTTTTCAAATTACATTTTCAGGCTTCAGACACTTTTTAATAAAACAAAAGTGTCCGGAAACTCCCTAACTTTCAGGTTTGCTTGAACCTGTATTAAAAGAAGTTATTTTAAACTTCCGGGATTCCATTCTCTGATGTAGCTGTCTCTAAAGACAGAGGTGATGTTTCGCAGATTTGAACTGTGCCTTCTCTCTTGTGTTCAAGGGTATTCGCTGTGTGAGACCCTAACTGCGTGTCCTGTAGGGTTCTATTGTGTTTAGATTATCTATGTGGTGTACAGATAGAACTCAACTACATGGTGTGAATTCCGTGTTCAGGACCAACAGAACCTGATAAACTAATAGCAGACCTCGACGCGATTTGAACACGCAGCCTTCTAATGGGGAGTCAGACATGCTACCTTTGCGCCACAGATATCAGCAATTTTGAAATCCCCAAAGGAGACAAATCAGCTTCACAAAAAATTCTCCTGTGAAGCGCGCCGCTCTTCCGAAGAGAGTCTCTTCTTCCCAGACCACATTTTATTCTTCCTGCGCAGCTCTTGTGCAGGTGTTGTTCTCGATAACAGATCCAGGAACACTGACTGTTTTTCTATTTTTTTTAAATCAAATACCCCATGGTGCAACGGTAGCACGTCTGACTCTAAATCCCGAAGTTATTTTTCAAAGTATATCGGAGTCAACTGACACTGATCAGGTTCTGCTGCTGCTGAACCCGCAGTCTTCACCTTAAAGTTCAATTCCCCAAGCCTTCTGACCTTATATGTCCATCCCTTCTCGTCAAATTTCGTATTTTCACAGGGTACCCTACAGAAATCGCAGTATAGAATGAAAAACTCCAGTAGATCTCGGCCGCTGTTGGTGATTTTCCTTTAAAAACAAATTAACCTCCGGAAATTTTACGGAGTGTATAACTTTCACCGAGACTGAGAAGTGTTAAGCTGTACATGGGTTTTTGTGGCTCGGTTGTTAACCAAAAGGGTGGTGGTTTGAGCCCTCTCAGGGACACTATGAGCCTTTTAATGTACACACCAGTCTCACTTCATCTCCACAGCCGGTCTTGTACCACAATTAAATACGGAGCCCGCAGCGGGTAGTAGGCTCGCAAATATAGCTCACTGTGTATAAAATGAAGAAGCACAGGTTAGTTTCTTACCTGCATGTTGCAGAGCCTTACGCAACTTGTACCATTAGCTGAGGTTTGAGCCCTGCACGGGCTATTAGTTGAAAGACCATTGTAAATGACGTGTAAGAGATTTATCCAGCTGGCTTTTATGTTTCACACTAAATTGAGATCTTGAAACCAAAAGAGTTAGAAATATGGAACACAACCGTTGTTCCCCAAGAAGGAAAGCTGTTTTGTACTGACGTCACTCCTTTTTATGTAACCCAGATTGTGAAGACAACTCTGCCCTATCAAAGGAAAATGTTACACAAAAGTTGGAAAGCACACTCTGAACCCATCTGTATATTTGATTCCCGCGATCTGTTCAAAGCTGCTTAGTGCTTCGCAAGCAAATCAAATCATTTCAGGGAAGAAACTCAGTTTAGTGAACTACTTTTGTATTTTCACTCATTGAATTTGATCTTTGTATTCTCTTTGCATTCTCAGCAATAATATTTCAAAATTACAGTTCAGATTTATTGGAAAACTTCACAAGCATTATTAGGTTAGGACTGTACAATTGTTTTTTAATATCTTGGTATATTTACCTTCATTTTAATATAGATATAACCATAAATGTTGTTAAGCATATTGTACTTTTGTCGTACTTTTTAAAACATTTTAGCTGAGGACACACGGCGACTATTATACCTTGTGATACATGGAAGACATCTGTAAACGAAGATGTAACAATAAAATTGGCAATTAACAGAAAACCACAATTTGTATAATATTATTCCTCGATATCAATGATCAATTGAAGGATTTGAAGAAACTATCAAAGAAACAGCAGCAATAGCAGATGACTTTGGTTTTGAACCCAACTTTACACCTCAATAATCCATTTGTCCTCGAAAAAAGAAAAGACAGGCATATTTTGAGTCTCATAATTATCCTCTTCTCGATCCAAAAGAAACGTTGATTGCTTCTGTCCTTTTTTGGATTTTCTTACGAAGATCTCACGAAGTATTGCCAGGATCTATATTTAGTGTTCGGTAGCGATAACACTGCTGATATTGATTGAGTAAAAATCTATGATGTATTGACAGCTTTATCTGAAGCGAGAAATCCTCGAACGCCGCTTATGAAGTGTTGGGATTCATACCAAGAAATGCCTTTTGTTTTCCCACCCAAAATGCTACTATTACATTACACATTATGCAAACATAACCAGTTTTAGTAGCTTCTGGGCGCGATTTTCCAAAACTGAAACTAATTACAAATTATTTAAGATGAACCATGTCCAAAAATTGTAAATCAGGATTAATATAATATCAAATGAAATTACTACAGAAGAAAATGTTTAACTGAAATATGAATGACTATGCAAGCCTACAAAATAGAACAATTCAATATTTATAACTTATTTTTTTATTTTTTGAGAAATGGGCTCACAAACCGGAAGACACTAACGTTTCTCTTCGTTAGAGTATGTGAATAACAGTTTAACCCCAAATGTCTGTAATTGTGATTCTGTTAAAATTCAAAAAACCATCTATCAATAGTAAGAAATTATTAAGAAAGGAAGCAATTGTGTTATTTCATAAACTGTAAGACATGAAGACATTTACAGGTTATATCCTTTGCTTTGTCTTTTAACGCAAGCATTCAGGATCCAAGCCCATGTTCGGACGGTTGTGTTTCTCTTGTAATCATCAAATGGCATTGTTTTGTCCGTCAGTTCCTTCTCGAGTTGTACCATGGATATTTTATGCCATCAATACTTTTCATGCTCTTTTGCATTTTCCTTCACATCCGGAAAAAAACACTCAAGGCGTTCTTGTCACTGTGCTACACAGTACAGGACACACAATGAGGAATTCGCGCAGCTTTCAGCTCAGTGCGGAATCCAGATGGAGGACTCGCTCGGTGAATGATCTCTCAGGAAAACCCGGGTGAGATTCAACATCCCGGGTGAGGTTTTTCTGCAACAGCCATGACAAGTGTGAAGACGTTCTCTGGATTTCCTGAATGTGACTTTAAATTAGTTCACATTCTTTGGTAGTTAACAGAACTAAATGCTTTGGAGGTACATTTAAAACTGCAGAGAACACTGTAGCACTTCGAGTTTAATTGTGTAAACCTGGCTCTCTATGAGCACGAGCAAAGAGTTCTCACTCAACAGAAGACAGCAATGTGAGCACAGTAACATAAAGCACTTGGAGATGCCCGGGATTGAACCCAGGACCTCATACATGCAAAGCATATGCTCTACCACTGAGCTACATCCCCCACATAAAAGGCTGTGGAAGTGACTTAGAGATGTGCAGGTGCTCACAGAACACAATCCATCTTTTGCATCTTTTAAGTGCTCTTGATTAAACTATGCATAGAAAAACAGCAGTACTGATGATTTTCATGGACTGATGCACACTTGTTCTGTACAACTCCAGTGATAAAACCTTGTCTGTAAATATTGTAGAACGTAAAAGGGTGAAACAATGCTCCAACTACAGGAATGGTAACAGAAAGGATCATTTTCTTATTTAATACATCCTTTTGAGATGCCTTGTCAACGCACACAGACGTTAGAGCTGAACAAATATTTTGTACACAAGACGGCAGTGCGATATTAGAATTCCTGTCTTCTTGATGGATTCAGACTCCTTCTCAGAGGTCCATGCTCGCCAAATAAGTTTACAGCTCTAGCGGCAATGCTTGTTAATAAGACAGAATTAAGCGTTGCTGTGCTTTCCTAAATGAGGCCCCATCTCACTCTCCCTCTCTGTGGTGCAGCCACAGAGAAAGTATTCATGCAGGCTGATTAAAGATGTTTTCTTTTGATAAGGGACAGTTCCCAAACGGAGATGCACTTAGCTAAGCCTGGCTATCATGATCAATGGTCATCCATTGGCACCTATCTGTCTAGGGAGTGCCGAATGGACATCTGGACTGCATTCCTAAGTGTCAGGAGTAAGTGACTCATATCTCACCTTCATCAACCAATCAGGGATTGCCAGGGCGTGGTAACACCACGTGGGTCTCCAATGCCCGCCAAACTCTCAACCAATCAGCACACATCTGTGTCTTGGTCAAAAAGGGAGCAAAAGAGTAGCTCGGAAAATACCCAACTCAACAAGCAAGCGCGTTGGTTGCTCTTGCTCTTAATGCAAGGAGCTGTTTTTTTTCCGCATTAATCATTATTAACCAGAAACAGCTGCACAACTGGTCGCATTTGTGGTTATGTCACTTCTCTGCTTCAGCAAGGTCAATAAAAGACTCTGAAAGTAGTAGAGAAAAACTGAATTAAAATCATATTAGCAATTCTGAGCGATATCTGCATACAGGCAATCCAATAAGAATGTTGAAATCTTTGAATATCATCTCTCTATATATTGCGCTGCTTTTTACTTGGAGTAAAACTATTGGATTGGAGGAATGCTAACCGCTGGGTTAAAATGTATTGTTGTTATTTGGAGAAATCAATGAACTCGTGATTTCATAATCACGTTTTAAAAGACGGTCATGTGCACAGAAAAAAGACAGTGCTGATTATTTTTCTGGAGACGGAGCACTGATGACCTATCCGAGCCAATTGATAAAGCTCACCCAGTGGATACTCTAGCAGAACATGGAAGAAAGTTCACCATTGTAACCAAGGCAACCACAGGAACAACATCAAGAAGCACAATCAATTCCCCATTTAAATCTTTCGTGTAAGGTATGCTATGTGAAAGCATGAAGTAAATCCCCTGATCTCTTTTGAACATGGACAAGGTATTTCTGATGGAGCGCTATGAGCAAAGATTTAATAAGCTAGTCCTGCCGATGATTCAGCTTAAAGAAGTAAAAGCTTCACAAACAAAAGCAGCTCGCTACCACAGCCAATATTAAATATAATTGGTGGCACTTTACCATGTGCACTGGCTCAAAAGTGATCTCGGCAGACGTTGTTCCCTACGTAAAGCTGAAAGCGCCAAAGAGCATTTCCATTGAGAAAAAAAAAATCTGCCTTGATGTTAAACATAGAGGGCCGGTCTTTTAGAAGTTCTCCCTCTAAACACCTTGTGCAGCCTCCCGACAGACTAACATAAAGCGCCTTTTCACCAACTCAATTTATAATACACCCCTCAAAACTCACAACCGAATAACAATCCATCCGTATATTTGATTTCCAAGATCCATTCAAGGCAACTTGGCTCTTCGCAAGCAAATAATTTCAGGGAAGAATCTCAGTTTAGTCAACTACTGGTGCATTCAGCACACCACTTGCTTTTGCTTGTCAGGGTGGCCGAGTGGTCTAAGGCGCCAGACTCAAAGATGTGTGTTTTTTCAGCTGGCTTGGGTGTTCTGGTCTCCAAATGGAGGCGTGGGTTCAAATCCTGACCGCTTCTGTTTTTACCTCTCTTGAATTGTTCCAGTGCTAGCTGACAGTGAATGACTGAAATATAAAAGCAGCAGAAGAAAGCAAGCAACTCAGTGCAATTTGTGAGTATTCTGCACTGTTAAAATGCACAGGTTTTCATACTTTTTGGAATTTGTAGCTCAAGAAGTGACTCCTGTTTCATTTTCTATTCACCAACTCGATTTGCATTCCGCCCCTCACACCTCACAACAGAATAACAAACGGCTTCATGTGCCACAGCATTCCCCTGTAGATTCGGTTTGCACTATGAATTAGGTGACCCCGAATGAAATATTTTAGTGTTGGCTCAAATGTGAGGAATTTCATGAACCCTCAAAAAGGAACGCTTTCAGAGAATGCCAGCAATTCAAAGCGTGTAAGCAGCAATTCTGCAATTTATTTTATCGGGGCTGGTGCTTTCCGAGTCGATGGCTCCGCATTAGAAATGAGAAGTGCTGAACTCTAAACATGTTCTTGCCATTACTGCTACTCCTGCTGCTACTCCTTCGTCCTCGAAAAAAGAAAAGACAGGCATGTTTTGAGTCTCAAAATGATCTTCTGGATCCACAAGAAACATGTAAATTTGATTGATTCCGCAGTATTTTGGATGTACTGTACTTATAACTTCCATCGAAGAGAGATTTCATCAGTTGCATGAAATTGAAACTTTCGACTTTTTGTCTGGTATTGAAAATATGTTAAAAAAAACATAAACAATTTTCTAATGAACAACTCATGAAGTATTGCCAGGATCTATATTTAGCGTTTGGTAGTGATAACACTGCTGATATTGACTGAGTAGAAATCTATGTTGTATTGACAGCTTTATCTGAAGCAAGAAATCCTAGAACGCCCTCTATGAAGTTTTAGGATTCATACCAAAAGATGCCTTTTGTTTCCCACCCCAACTGCTGCTATTGCATTACACATTATGTGAACATTACCAGTTTTGGTAGCTTCTGGGCATGATTTTCCTAAACTGAAACTTATTACAAAATTATTTAAGATGAACCATGTCCAAAAATTGTAAATCAGGACTAATTTTAATATCAAATGAAATTACTACAGAAGAAAAGGTTTGATTTATATAACTTATTTTTTTTATTTTTTGAAATGGGCTCACACATTCAGACTCGTTCTCAGTGGTTCTTGCTCACCAAATAACTTAAAAGCTGAGGAAGAATGCTACGAAAAATACTAATCAAAATACAAAATAATAATCATTATTAACCAGAAACAGCAAAAAAACTGGTCACATTTGTGATTATGTCGCTTCTCTGCTTCAGCAAGGTCAATAAAGGACTCTCTGAAAGTAGTAAAACACTAAAGAACTGCAAAACTGAATTCAGAATCATATTAGGAATTCTGAGTGATGCCTGCTTACATGCAATCCAATACGGATGTTGTCTTTAAATAAGAATTCTCTATGTTTCCCTGCCTTTTCCCTGGAGTGAAACTATTGGATTGAAGGAATTCTTATCACAGGTTTACAAGGTGTCGTTGATATTTGGAGAAATCTATGAACTCGTGATTTTTATATACTTTAAATAACAGCCATACGCACAGAATAAAATGACGGTACTGATGATTTTTTTCTGAGACGAAGCACAGATTATCTTTCCAACACAGCTGATAAAGGCAAGCCAATAGATACTCTAGCAGAACATAAAAAAAACAGAATCAATTCCCCACTTAGATCTGACATGTGAGGTATGCTTTGTGATCGCTTGAAGTAAAACCCACGATCTCTTTTGAACTTGGACAAGTTATTTCTGATAGAGCGCTATGCAGAAAGACTTTATCAGCTCTACCTCTGAGGACGACTCGACTTGAAGACGCAGAACGATAAAAGGAACACAACCGACATCATAATTGAGGGCACACTGTGATTTTCACTGAATCAAAAGTGATCTTGGTAGACAAACTTCCCTGCTGAAGGTGGAAACGAGAATTTGTGTTGAAAAGACGAAACATTTTTTTTCCCTGCTTTGATGTTAAGCTGATAAAATAGCTTTTGCTCCATTTATCAAAAAAACACATGTCCCCCCATTGGATTCCTAAACAGTAGGAAGGTGGTTCTAACACAAAAACACCAGACAGCAATGGGATTGGATTCCACACCTCCGAAAAGACTGAAGCCTTAAGCCAGAGCCTTAAACCACTGAGCCACATTACCTGCCTGGATAAAACAGGGTGGCTTTTGCTCTTGTCGCCCGACTTAGTGGCGTTATGACCGTGGAACCAACTGCACCTGCTTTTTCTGAGATGCTTCCCCTCTCATGGCAAGATCTCGACTTCTTTAACACCTCTGGATATAGTTCTTCTGTGAAACAGGCTTCACACCTCTGCGTACAGCGCCCTTGATGTCATTTTATTTTTACAGCAGCCGCATCCGGAAAGTTGTGTCTTTTATTTTTTATTTGAACAACAAAACTACATACAATACAAAAAAGAGCACATATAACGTATCAAGAAAATCGTCAGCGGTACATGCTATAATACAATTACACTTTATGAAAAACGATTACACAAGGTAAATAAAGATAAGGTCCACACAGCTTGTTCTTACATTTCGAAAGAGTCCGTAAATACCCCTTTATGTCTATTTTGAACTGTTCAAACGTAGGACTCTTCCCAGACCATTTCACTCTATACCACATTCCTAAACGAGGATGCATCTCCTGTTTTAGAACTATTTTGGCCGTGTGGCTTATACAACACACCCACAGTATTCTAATGGTGGACTGCAGATCTGTGCTATAGTTCAGTCGAATTCGAAGGATCCAGCAATCGTACTGGATTTGAATGGGATTCTGAAATGTCTCTTGCAAAAGTATTTGGGTTTGCTTGAACCTTTGATAAAAAAAAGTGATCTGATCTGAAACTACCCAGCTTACAATCTCTGAGGTAGTTGTCACTAAACTCGGACGTGATGTGGCACACATGTGCCGTGTGCCTTTACTTTTGTAAAAAACTGGTATCGGGAAAAGTTTCTTAATATTTCTTTTGATTAGCATGCAAGAAAATGTGATCATTACCTATGGAATTTCCCGCCAGCCTGGAGCTTGAATTCACAACCTTGAGATTCAGTGTTCAAGAGTCACAGAAGAGGTCGGCCTGGTCTTCAGTCTGCCAACAATAAGCTCCGGCAGTGCTCCTCTGTAAAGCAGATTGTTCAGATCGGTTATGTGGGACGGCACTTCGATATTAAGATCGTTTGCAGCACACGCATGGTTTCCCCCCTTCACGCAAAAAACATAGACGAAGGAAGCTCTCTTGTCTTGGGCTGCTGACTCCCGGATTTAAAGCGCTCTGGGTGCCAGCTAAGTCTCTAACAAGCACACTATAAAGACAGGAATTACACTTTGCTCACGTCACGCATGGAATGGCGAGGCTACTTGTTCCAATATTATCTAGTCACACCTCATATGGTGCCGATTCCTGGTTTTCATTAAAGAAAGAGCACTGCAAACACCGTAAACAGTGCAAAACGTGTGATGAAAGAAGTCTTTTCCCCCCTTTGTCTAAAGCAGAACACAGCGGAGTCATGCCGAGGGTTGTGAGATCAAGATTTCAGTGGAGCACTGTCGTCTACGTCTTTAGCTACATGAGTAGAACATCCTCTTGTACACGGAAAGCAGATTGAGATCCTCTGACATGAAAAGTGCCAGATAAAAGCCATTTCTCATCCTTTCTCTTAGTGGTGGAGCTATCGCATGTACAGATGCAGCCATTCAAAATGAGCGGTAAAAACCCGCAGTGCAGTAACCAACCCGCAGGGCACCGTAGGGCACCGCGGTAAGTGATTGGCTGGCCAAAATGACCGACAGGGGCACTCGTGGTGCATTGGTTGGTAGTGAAAAGATTTAATCATTCAATGTCTTTACTGTGCACATTTCAATCCACTTAGTTTTGAATATTTATATGGAATTTTACCACTAAAGGGAAATTTTAGTAGCTGAGCATAAAAAGAAGAGGAGCATAACGCATCTGAAGGTCATAAACGATATTAATTTTGGAACATAAACATACAGTATATAGCTGGTCTTGGTACTTTAAAGAAAAAAATACACACCAGTATTCCATTTCTCCCTAAACATTTTAAGCTTTGAAGTCTTTAACTAACGTGATACCAGAGTCAACAAGCATACTTTTAGAATTTGATTAAAAGGGAATATAATATGGAATCGCGTATCTAAAGAATTTAATAACGGTATGATTATATCCGTGTACTGCGACAGGGCTGTGTAGGGCTGTTTTGCCTGCCTGTTCATGCGACCTGTCTTGTAGCCTACTGGTCTAGGTGTGTGACTACCAACTGGCAGGTTGTGTGCTCGAAGCCAGCTGGTTCTGGACTTTTCATTTAACAAACATTTCTTCGAAAAAATAGAATAGCGATATTATGGACAATCAATTGACTTTTATATTTCAAAATATCGCAACATGATCGATATTTGCGATATTTTGAACATATCTTCCCTTCTGACAGCGGTTCCTGCTTCTAGTGTGTGTGTGTGCAACAGAGTAAATTTTTATAGAGAAATGGAGGCTGGACAGTATGTGTTACAATATAAACATTTATATTGATTTAAATCGTGTTCTGATTTAAATCGCAAACGCGTGTTTAATTATGTGTTTTTTAATCATAATCAGGCTAATGCATTTCTACATTTTCTGTATGAACCAGCTTAGAGGTTCATACAGAAAGACAGCTTGTGTTTAAATTGAGTGTAAGGTAATTTATGCTTCTAAAGTCATGGTCAGCATTTATTATTGTACTGTGCTGTAAACTTTTTCTGTGCCTAGTCACATTATTTTATTGCATTTTTATTGCGTTATTAAATCCGGTGGCGCTGTGTGTTAGTTTCCTGACTCCCATGTTACATGGTCTGTGATTGAATCCCATAGAACTATGACTTTATTTTTTAACAAACATTTCTTTGAAAAAATGAAACGTTTCCCTTGGTCAGAGATTAAATAAAACCTCACTCGCACCAAACAAATTTATATTTCTAAATATCACAAAATACGTTCATTGTCTTCCAATCAAGTCGAGTTGACATTGGAAGCCTGCCACACCCGGACTGTTAAACCAACGCATTAGCACGTCAAAGCCCATCGAGGGTATTGAGCCAGTATTGGCTTTAGTATTCCCCCCTCTCCCCTCAGTTCAATTCAAGGTGTTTTATTTGCATGACAGATGGGTACAAGCAGTGTTGGGTATGTATATTGTAACGCTTACGGCAGACAGGCACTGTGTAAGAGCCGGCGCACCAGAGCAGCGTACCGAGGGAGCGTCTGCATTTCTAACTTAGTTTTTAAAATTAGTCAAGCAATATGAAGCATCTCCTTTTACTTAGTGCCTGAGCATAAAAAGAATAGGAGCATACTGCAACGCATGTGAAGTCCATAAACGATATTAATTTTGGAACTTAAACATACAGTATATGGCTGGTCTCGGTACTTTAAAGAAAACATACACACCAGTATTCCATTTCTCCCTAAACATTTTAAGCATCGAAGTCTTTAACTAACGCGATACCGGAGTCAACAAGCATACTTTTAGAATTTGATTAAAAGGGAATATAATATGGAATCGCGTACAGATGCAGCCATTCAAAATGGGTGCGTTATTTTGCGGCATACCCCGGTGGGCGTGTCGCGGTATCACGCAGTGTCACGTGGTTAATCGCGCATCATTTGACGCTCTGCCGGAAACTATCCGGCGTCACCTTGTAAAACCGCCAGGGGGAGCTTAACCTCTCATGTACAGCATTTGAGCCTTTAATTTTGAACAGTGTATTACAGCATGTTAATCTTCAGTCATTAAAATGTTGGTATATTTTATGAAAGCAAGATTGCTCAGTTGGACAAAAGTACACAACCTACCTTTATCAGAAATATTTATGCATCAAAGCCTTTACCGAAGATATTACTAATAGTATTAATAATGGATGACTTTGGACAAGCTGTATACTCAAAGTATAATTTCTTTAGCACATTTGTACAAGCACTTGGAATCTGTCCAAGCCATACTTTGTCAGGCATTTTGTTTTACTTCAACGGGCATAAAAACTTCCTTGCTTTTAACAGGGCGTTTCATAATTTCTAACTACGAAAATGATTTAAAATGCGACACCTATCATTCAACTAGAGCTTAAAATATCACAAGGAAAAATACACACCGGTATTCCATTTCTCACGTTATACCGGAGTCAACAAGCATACTTTTAGAATTTGATTAAAAGGGAATATAATATGGAATCGCGTGTCTCAAGAATTTAATAACGGTATGATTATATCCGTGTACTGCGGCAGGGCTGTGTAGGGCTGTTTCGCCTGCCTGCTCATGCGAGCTGACTGTAGCCGACTGGTCTAGGTGCGTGCCTGCCAACGGGCAGGTTGTGTGCTCGAATCCAGGTGGAAGGTGCTGGACCTTCCAGTTTTATTTATTTTTTAATCGCGTAACATATTACCGTATGCAAACTGTACTGTATACAGTATGTATATGTATATTTAATGTCTTAACTGTGCCCGTTTAAGTATTGAATATTCATATCTAATTTTACCACTGAAGGGAAATCTTAACATAAACATACAGTATATGGCTGGTCTCGGTACTTTAAAGAAAACATACACACCAGTATTCCATTTCTCCCTAAACATTGTAAGCTTCGAAGTCTTTAACTAACGTGATACCGGAGTCAACAAGCATACTTTTAGAATTTGATTAAAAGGGAATATAATATGGAATCGCGTATCTCAAGAAATTAATAACGATATAATTATATTCATGTTGCAAAAGAACTGCAACGGACATAAAAACTCCCTTGCTTTTAACAGAGCGTTCCATAATTTCTAACTACGAAAATGCCAGGTGAAAGGATTTGTAAACATATTTTGTTAAAGCAAGTCAGTTTTTTCTGCAACACATAAAATACATTTTTCCAAGAAAGTTTAGCCTTTGTCACTAATGAAACCACTAAATAAAGACATAAATATAGAAATCTTAAGATTTGTTTTATTTAATGTTGGTAGCAGGATGAACTGTCAGAGTGTATATTTTGCTCGCAAAGTTGCTGCAAGATGTTAACAGTGAAAAAGGTATTTAGAAATGAGTTATTTCAAGATGAAAAAGAAAACATACACGAAACATGGTTTCATTACGACCAGAATCGGTCTTGAGATATTTTTAACTTGATTTACAGTATTTGAGAGGTATGTCTTAACACCGATACTACAGTGCTTAAGTACTGCTCACGTATATGTTTCTAGGTTTATATTATGCATTTCATACGGTCAAATTACTTTTGAGCAACTAATAAGAAGCGCGAAACGGTATGCATTTTACTTTCGTTTTGTGCTGGGACCCGTGGATTGATTAGAGATCAAGTACATACAAGTCATTTTTTAAATGTTGTAGTTCGTCTTGAAAAAATGTTACGAGTACATCATCTATCAACAATCACACAGGTTCTGTTTCCATATTGCGGATTTTGGTTAGGTATTATCAAATCCAGTGGCGCTGTTAGTTTACTGAGTCCCATGTCACATGGTCTGTGATTGAAGCCAGTTAGACCGGTTTAATTCGTCACAGCCAGCACTCTTCAGGTGTGAGGGTCTTCTGCTCAGAATGAAACGCGAATGTTTGTGTATATTCTAATGGTAGTGGGGGCAGGGTGTGTGGGAACAGGTTTGGTTGAAATTGCATTAGAGATCTATGTTCTTCACACCTGAAACATTTTCTCTGAAAGCATTTTCTTCGCAGTTTAACCGATCTTGTTACAGCATGTTACAGTTTACTTTTATTAACCATATTAATTTTAAGTGCTTAATGTAAAATCTTGTAAAAATATATTTTCATTTCATTGTTCAAATATACATTAAGTCTGACTATCATATAATAAGTTAAATACAAAACTAAAGAAAAAATAGGGATAAATATAATTCAAAATATTTTGCTAACAATGTTAACTGTTTATGAATAATAAAATGTATTAACTAAGGAGTAGGATGGCACAGTTGTTAGTATGTTTTTTGTTTTGTTTCTTTTTCATAAATACAACAGTAGTACCTGATGTCTCAGTGGCTTTCAAAATTTAATTATGCAATAAATAACCACATGTAAGACTCTGATGCTTAAAATGTTTAGGGAGAAAGTGGAATAATGGTGTGTATTTTTTCTTTAAACTACCAATACCAGCCATATACAGTCTGTAACGTAGGGATTTCTATACGTCTTTATTTAGTGTTTACATTAGTGACAAAGGCTAAACTTTTAGCTTCAGTAACGTGTACATATCTCCCCTTTTTATAAAACAACATGGTTGAAAACTGTTCCAGAGCCACTGTTGTTTCATCAGTGAAAAGTACATCATGAAATGCCTCTCCCTGTTCAATCCACTGGAAAAAAGAAAAGGAGCATAAAGCCTCTGATGGTCATAAACGATATTCATTTAGGAGCAGCATCAGAGGTATGTTTTTAACTGCACTGCATTGGAGAGAATACCATAGTGTGTTTTTTTTTTACTCCCTGGCGGAAACTCGCTTCCAGAAGAATCAGTATGGCTCAGAGATTAAATAAAACTTCACTCGCACCAAACAAATGTATATTTCTAAATATCACAACATGATCGAATTTAAGTCATTTTAATAACAATGAATAGTCACCTATGCGTTACAATATAAACATTTATATTGATTTAAATCGCGTTTAAATCACCTTTATTTAAAACCCATAAATAAAGCTGATACTGTTTAGACTTCCAATTATTTAAAACTGTATTAAAGCAGCACGATACACAATGCAACGTAAATCGCTATCTTTGTCTTCTGTGTAATAATGTTCACCTCTCTGTCCAGCAAATTTACAGGTTAAAAACAATACTGTTAGGCTGGGAAAACGATTTTTTTTAAGAAATACAAAATGAGATATAATGATATGTTCCGGCTTAGACATTAACGAAGAGCATAACGCGTGTACTGTATACACTCCAAGTACAACCCCCCTCTCTGCAGGAGTGCTGGCTGTGACGAATTGAACCGTCTCACGGGTATTTTCAAAGTAGGAGGCGAGATTTCCAGCGAAAGACACTCCCCCCCCCCCCCTCAAAAACCCAGTAAGTACAGTACTTACTAGTTAAAGGCTAGGCTCCCGACTACGGCGAAAGGAACCCTTCTTTCATTAGAATACAATGAACATATTTTAGCCCTGAATGAATAAATAGCAAACATGGTTTACATAAAAGACATTTTTCCAAGAAAGTTTAGCCTTTGTCACTAATGAAACCACTAAAGAAAGACATAAATATAAAAATCTTAAGATTTTTAAAATGCATGACTTTGCTAAAATTTATTTGAAAATAAAAACAATTACAACCGCCAGGGGAGAGAGAGAACAGGGGAGGGATGTTGGTTTTGCATAAGGGGCGGGGCTATGGAAATTAGGTCTGTTTGGGAATGTGTAGTTACATGTTCTGGCTGTTTGTGAATTATCGTTGTTGAGTATGGAGTGTTGAGGTATTGATTTTGTGTAATGCTTTATGTTGAAAATTGAGGTGGATTTTGTTTATGATAAACAGGATAAACTGGGATGGGAGGAAGGTTTGGTTTTGCATAAGGGGCGGGATTATGATAATTGGAGGACTTTGCGAGAGTAAAATGGTTTGATATATTTGATTTTGTATTGTGGTTGTTATCTATGTTTTTGGTTGGTATTATGTTTATATGGTTGTTTTTGTTGGTTGGTTGTTATTATGGTTATTAATAATACGATCTATAGTTGAAATCTGAGCCTAAATAAAAAGAAAAAGCAAGTGATTAGGTTTATGAGCAATCTAATTACTTATTCGTTTAAAACGCTATATAAAATAAAGTTTATTATTAATTTGCTGCACAGAGCGGTGAATATTATTATGCATAAGACAAAGATAACGATCCTGATCAGTTTAGAAATCTGTGTACGCTGTAAGGTTTTTACTTAAACTTTTAAAATACACGTTTTGAATAGAAAGAAATCCTCTTCCTGTTACAGTATGTATAGCAAACCAGCACGTCTTTTTTCTCCAATCAGAGGGGTGTCAGATGGTGTCAGCCAATCACCATTCTGCGTTGGGTAGCAACGGGTGACTGTTCTCAGGCGGAAGATGTAAACAGCTTAATGTTCGTGTTAAATAATTTTTTTTAATTCAATTAAACGGGCACAGTTAAGACATTAAATATACATATACATACTGTATACAGTACAGTTTGCATACGGTAATATGTTTATGTTACGCGATTAAAAAATAAATAAATAAAACTAGAAGGTCCAGCTGGATTCGAGCACACAGCCTGCCCGTTGGCAGGCACGCACCTAGACCAGTCGGCTACAGTCAGCTCGCTGGAGCAGGCAGGCGAAACAGCCCTACACAGCCCTGCCGCAGTACACGGATATAATCATACCGTTATTAAATTCTTGAGATACGCGATTCCATATTATATTCCCTTTTAATCAAATTCTAAAAGTATGCTTGTTGACTCCGGTATCACGTTAGTTAAAGACTTCGAAGCTTACAATGTTTAGGGAGAAATGGAATACCGGTGTGTATTTTTTTCTTTAAAGTACCAAGACCAGCTATATACTGTATGTTTATGTTCCAAAATTAATATCGTTTATGGCTTTCACACGCGTTACAGTATGCTCCTATTCTTTTTATGCTCAGCTACTAAGATTTCCCTTCAGTGGTAAAATTCAATATCTACAACGGGCACAGCAAAGACGTTTTTACTTTAAGTCTTTCTACGACAGACCAACGGACCACGAGTGCCCCTGTCGGTCAACCAATCACTTACTGCGGTGCCACGCGTCATCTTGCGTCATACTGAGCGACGTCACCTGCGGTACGTGTCTGTGACGCGCACTTTGAATGGCTGCATCTGTATCTCAAGAAATTAATAACGATATAATTATATTCATGTTGCAAAAGAACTGCAACGGACATAAAAACTCCCTTGCTTTTAACAGAGCGTTCCATAATTTCTAACTATGAAAATGCCAGGTGAAAGGATTTGTAAACATATTTTGTTAAAGCAAGTCAGTTTTTTCTGCAACACATAAAAGACATTTTTCCAAGAAAGTTTAGCCTTTGTCACTAATGAAACCACTAAATAAAGACATAAATATAGAAATCTTAAGATTTGTTTTATTTAATGTTGGTAGCAGGATGAACTGTCAGAGTGTATATTTTGTCGCAGAGTTGCTGCAAGATGTTAACAGTGAAAAAGGTATTTAGAAATGAGTTATTTCAAGATGAAAATTTTCAGAATAATTGCAAATCTAGCAGGATAGAGAAAGCACAGAAAACTGGCAGTTAGATTGATCAGATTAGTATGAAAAGTCATTTAGCAAAGGGAATTAGAAGAGTGACAAACTAGTATACTTTAGATCTTTTTTTCTGAACCAGGGACAATCTGATCATGTTTCCCTATAACAATAATAAAAAACTTTATTTGATATATCACCATTAAAGGTGGCATCTCAAAGCAATACAGTAGATGTAAAAACAGATAAAAGGACCACAGATTACAAAGTAAATGCATATAAGAAAGACAAGCAGTTAGAGGTGCTACCAAAATTAGAAAATGAAGCAGATACAGACACTAAGTCTTCTGAAAAGAAAGGTTCTGAGGTTAGATTTAAACTGGCCCTGGTGTGTGTGTGTTTGTGTCTGTCTGTCCTGTGATGGACTGGCGCTATGTCCAGGGTGTATTCTGCCTTGTGTCTGTCGCTTACTGGGATAGGCTCCAAATCCTCTGTACTGGATAAAGAGATTAGAAATGGATGGAAGTAAAGGCACTGTGTGGATGGAACTATACACAGTGTTAGAAACCCACTATGAAATGGCAGCATCTCACTGAGAATAAAACATTTTATACTGCTGGCTTAAGGAAACAGCCTTTCCACCTCTCTTGCACATCAGTATCCATACCTAGTTATTTAAACAAATTGCCTCTAATTATAAACATCTTAATATGCTGGCTCTGTGGATCCGCATCAGCTATGTTTGCCCATTCCTTCAATTCATGTGCATCCAACACACAGTTCAACGCTAGCAACTACACAAAATCTAAAATATGAGCTCTACTTGCCACTTACAGTACCAACAGTACCAGCTAACTTTAGTAGTGACATTTTCATGGATCTTTTTAACAATAAAATTTACAACATCAGACTTCAGACACAATTAAACAGGCCTCAAAAAAGTCTGGTACAAACATTTTCAGCATGGAATAAACCGTTACTTTAATGGTATAAACCTTAAATGGATTCATATTCTCAATAAGATTTGGTGCTCAGTAACATGACTTAGAAAATGACAGAAGACATACGTATCATGCTTATCCTTCTATTTTTCATAATCGTAAACTCCTTAAGGCAGTTACATTTTCTCTGTTCTGACCTGGAGTTACAGAGAAATTTAAATTCTAATAAGAGATTTGTAATGAGGAAAGTCATACCAATCACTCATACAGTACCAGGATTTGCAATTACAATACAAATACTTTCTTTCTGTATGTGTTTATTTTGCAGTTTGAGTCTATGGCATTCCTTTGGGGGTCCATACTCCAAGGCATGACTTTTTTATGTATAAACATCAGTATTTACTGCTATTAATTACTGTACGATTTATAGTTGAAATCTGAGCCTAGATATAAAGTTAGATATAAAGTTAAAATCTCGACAAAGCAATGTAGGAAATACAGAGAAAATAAATCCTTTCTGACATCTAAAATCAGTTTCGATCAAGGTCTCTAAAACGAACAAGAAAAAGAAGATTTTCGGAGGGCAATTACGCTGTGTTTATATAGAATAAGTGATTTATGAGCAATCTAATTTCTTGTTCGTTTAAAACAGTGAAATGTCAGCTGCAAAAGATCACACCAGAAACAGCACTCTCTCTGCCTGTCATAGACGTTCAGGAAAGGCTGAATGAAGTCATGTCAAGTACAATAATTCGGAGATCAACAATAACAGTTGTAGGACAGTATATAAGGAGGATAAGGATTTTGAAGTTGACTCGAAATCTGATAGGTAACCAGTGCAAGGACTTGAAAACAGGTGTAATGCATCCCTGATAGGATTCTTGCTGTCATATTCTGAACATATTGAAGATTGCTCAGTGTGGATTTAATTTCCCCAGTGAACAGGATGTGCATTTATTAATTCTAGAAAAAAAGCCTTTCTTGATTTCTCTAGTTCTTAGTTTCTCTAGTTCCCTTTAAAATAAACTATTATTCCACAATGCAGAGTATTACATGCCCAGTATTTACACATGATATTTGTGATTTAAAGAAATTAACACAAGCAGCTTTTGGAGATTTAAGTGTTGACTGAGTTATTGCAGGATAAAAGACTAGAGATGTTGGCAAGAAGAAGATAGTTTGGGGAAAGCTGAGGAATACACTTATAACAAGAACACTTCCTAATGGGGTTAGGCATACTTTTGATGAAGATGATGAAGTTAACAGACTATATGTTTACATAGATACTGAAATAAGGATTGTATTTTAGATTATGTGTAGTTGCTGGCATTGAACTGTGTGTTGGATGCACATGAATTGAAGGAATGGGCAAACATAGCTGATGCGGATCCACAGAGCCAGCATATTAAGATGTTTATAATTAGAGGCAATTTGTTTAAATAACTAGGTATGGATACTGATGTGCAAGAGAGGTGGAAAGGCTGTTTCCTTAAGCCAGCAGTATAAAATGTTTTATTCTCAGTGAGATGCTGCCATTTCATAGTGGGTTTCTAACACTGTGTATAGTTCCATCCACACAGTGCCTTTACTTCCATTTCTAATCTCTTTATCCAGTACAGAGGATTTGGAGCCTATCTCAGTAAGCAACGGACACAAGGCAGAATACACCCTGGACATAGCGCCAGTCCATCACAGGACAGACATACACAAACACACACACACCAGGGCCAGTTTTCCCATAAACCAATTAACTTACCAGTATGTTTTGGAGTGCGAGAGGGAGTCATATCACACATATGGAGAAAAACCATGTAACCCAGAGAGAACATGTAAACCCCACACACACAGGATGGCAGGAATTGAACCTAGGACCCCAGTGCTGCAAGATAGCAATGCTAACCACTTTGCCACCATTATAAATGGATAGATATCTTAGTTATCATTCTAGTTCACAGGTTTGGATGCATAATTTAATTTTGAAAGCCACTGAGACATCAGGTACTACTGTTGTATTTATGAAAAAGAAACAAAACAAAAAACATACTAACAACTGTGCCATCCTACTCCTTAGTTAATACATTTTATTATTCATAAACAGTTAACATTGTTAGCAAAATATTTTGAATTATATTTAACCCTATTTTTTCTTTAGTTTTGTATTTAACTTATTATATGATAGTCAGACTTAATGTATATTTGAACAATGAAAATATATTTTTACAAGATTTTACATTAAGCACTTAAAATTAATATGGTTAATAATAGTAAACTGTAACATGCTGTAACAAGATCGGTTAAACTGCGAAGAAAATGCTTTCAGAGAAAATGTTTCAGGTGTGAAGAACATAGATCTCCAATGCAATTTCAATCAAACCTGTTCCCACACACCCTGCCCCCACTACCATTAGAATATACACAAAGCACTCACATCTTTCGAGCTAATGATCAGGTGACCCAAGAGAGAGCGAGAGAAACACCAAGGGGTGCGGAACCAGGGAACCATTTACATGGAAAACGGGCGATCTCCCCAGACTGTCCGCCCGTTTCACTGTTACCTGGATACCTCTTTATTTAGAACTCACTAACACTGATTTTTAGTTTAGAAGGATTCAAGTAGGGTTTTAGATGAAAGGCAGCGACCTTAATCAAGCCCAAATCACAATTGAACCCATTCAGAGCCTACATTACATTTTAGCGTTTCATTCTGAGCAGAAGACCCTCACACCTGAAGAAGGGGGAGGTGTTTTTCGCTGGAAATCTCGCCTGCTTCTACTTTACAACCGGAGTGCTGGCTGTGACGAATTAAACCGGTATTACAGGTTTCAATCACAGACCATGTGACATGGGAGTCAGGAAACTAACACACAGCGCCACCGGATTTGATAACGCTATAAAAACGCTATAAAATAATGTGACTTGGCACAGAACAAGTTTACAGCACAGTACAATAATAAATGCTGACCATGACTTTAGAAGCATAAATTGCCTTACACTCAATTTAAACACAAGCTGTCTTTAGCCCTCTAAGCTGGTTCATACAGAAATGTAGAGATCCAGGCTCAGAACACACAGCTTCATTAGTGAATACATATGCAGGACAACTAGAGAAGATGTTTTACAGAGGATGGATTTTTAGAAACATCCCATCAGTGACATCACTGAAGTCAACTCCTAGGTACTGTAACTGTCGTGTGGATAGTTTCACAAGAATCAGACAAAGGTTTAAGCATCGCTTGTTCTAGATAAAACTGCAAAAAAAAAACAACAACCCATAATGTACTTCTTTGCGGCTCTGTTTGCCCAAATCATATATTCACAACGTGAAATCTAGAAAATAATATTACGTAACCAAAATCCGCAATATGGAAACAGAACCTGTGTAATTGTTGATAGATGATGTACTCGTAACATTTTTTCAAGACGAGCTACAACATTTAAAAAATGACTTGTATGTACTTGATATCTCTAATCAATCCACGGGTCCCAGCACAAAACGAAACTAAAACGCATACCGTTTCGCGCTTCTTATTAGTTGCTCAAAAGTAATTTGACCGTATGAAATGCATAATATAAACCTAGAAACATATACGTGAGCAGTACTTAAGCACTGTAGTATCGGTGTTAAGACATATCTCTCAAATACTGTAAATCAAGTTAAAAATATCTCAAGACAGATTCTGGTCATAATGAAACCATGTTTCGTGTATGTTTTCTTTAAAGTACCGAGACCAGCCATATACTGTATGTTTATGTTCCAAAATTAATATCGTTTATGGCCTTCACACGCGTTGCAGTATGCTCCTATTCTTTTTATGCTCAGCTACTAAGATTTCCCTTCAGTGGTAAAATTAGATATGAATATTCAATACTTAAACGGGCACAGTTAAGACATTAAATATACATATACATACTGTATACAGTACAGTTTGCATACGGTAATATGATTATGTTCCTAAATCAATCTCTTTTATGAGCATGTGTAAGGCATGGTGAATCGATTCTCAAAAATTACTGTACTTTGCATGATTGGAAAAAAATGTGTGATTGCGAAATGCTGTGGTGTTACTTTTACAAAGACGGTCAATGAAAAAAAGAATGTGGACCAGGGCAATACTTTGAGTTTACAGCTTGTCCAAGGTCATTTATTATTAATACTATTATTAATATCTTCGTTAAAGACTTTGATGGCTACAGCTCAAACATGAGAGGTTGAGCTTTATTAGCTCCACCTTGCGGAAATTCCGGATACTATTATTTTGCTAGCGGTATTTACCGGTAACTTGCGGTATTTACCGGTAACTTGCGGTAGACTGCGTACAGCATACCTGAAAATAATGCGGTATCGCCTGCGCATTTTGAATGGCTGCATCTGTAAATGAGGCAACTTGCAAGGCGAGCAGGCTCGGTGCACACCGAACGCAGATGTCTCAGAGCAGTTGAGACGTGTCCAAGTGGCTGTCAAAGGACGGCCCTTCGCCGGCGCCGTGGCTTAGTTGGCTAAAGCGCCTGTCTAGTAAACAGGAGATCCTGGGTCCGATTCCCAGCGGTGCCTTTCTTCCTGTCTTACTGTACAGAATTTATCCTTATGGGCAAATCCCATGCCTTTTAATTCAGGTGAATGCAAGTGTTCGTTTCCTTTCTGGAACAACTTGTTTTGAAAGAAATCTATACAGCTTGCGAAAGATGAAACACAAATCTTGCTTATCAGTGAAGAAGAGGTACTCCCAGCAGGCCAGCTAATACCAGCAGTGTTTTTTTTTCACCCTAACCCAGAGAATGGAGAAAAGCGAGGCGCCTGTGGCTCTGCAGTGTAATCAGTTCGCGAGTTCGGCGGTTAGCTGAAAGAGTGGTAAATGCAGCTTGCCCCAGCCCGTTCTTATTCTTTTAAAGAGGATAAAAAATTAACTTCGCCGCCATTACTACCAGCTTTAAAAGACTGCCATGGGCACGGAAAAAAACACACTACAGATGACTTTTCTGGAACCGAAGCAGAGATTCCTTTACGAACCAACTGATAAAGTTCAGCCAGTGAATACTGTTAACAGAATGTGAAAGCACGATCAACTTTGTAACTGCAACCACAGGAAAAACAGCAAGAAGCAGGCTCCATTCCCCATTTAGATCTGTCGTGCGAGGCATGCTTCTTGAACGCATGAAGTAAATGCCACGATCGCTTTTGAACTTGGACAAAGTACTTCCAAAGGAGCGCTATGCGCAAAGATTTAACAAGCTCAACCCCCGCCAACGATTCGGTGTGAAGAAGCAGAACATTCAATTTTCACAGACAGAAGCGGCACACCAGCACAGCCAACATTAAAACGGAGGGCACACTACGATTTGCATTGACACAAAAGTGATCTGGGCAGACGTCGTTCCCTGCATAACGCAAAAAGTGGCAAAGCGCTTTTGGGGTGAGAGGACGCAAGAGGGTTTTGGTTTTGTGCCTTGATGTCAAGCTGAGAAAGTATCTTTAAACACTTTGCTTAGTTTCTCGAGAGACTGCCAAAAGGCAGTTCCCTCCCTTTCGTCTGAAGTCAGCTGAAAAGGGGTCGCAACAGAAGCACCTGGCAGCAGTGGGATTCGAACCCACGCCCCCAAAGAGACTGGAGCCTTAATCCAGCGCCTTAGACCGCTCGGCCACGCTACCCGCTGTGCGATGTCTCTTTGTCTCATTACTTGCTCGGAGGAGGTCGGGTGGGTTTTGCTCTTGTCACCCGACTTAGTGGCGTTATGACCGTTGAACCGACTGCACCTGCTTTTTCTGAGATGCTTCCCCTCTCATGGTGAGATCTCGACTTCTTTAACACCTCTGGATAAAGATCTTCTGTGGAGCAGGTTTCAGACCTCTGCGTACAGCACCCTTGATGTCATTTTATTTTTACAGCAGCCGCATCCGGAAAGTTGTGTCTTTTACGTTTTATTTGAACAACAAAACTACATACAATACAAACAAGAGCACATATAACGTATGAAGAAAATCATCAGGGGAACATGCTATAATACAATTACACTTTATGAAAAACGATTACACAAGGTAAATAAAGATAAGGTCCGCACAGCTTGTTCTTACATTTCGAAAGAGTCCGTAAATACCCCTTTACGTCTATTTTGAACTGTTCAAACGTAGGACTCTTCCCAGACCATTTCACTTTATACCACATTCCTAAACGAGGATGCATCTCCTGTTTTAGAACTATTTTGGCCATGTGGCTTATACAACACACCCACAGTATTCAAATGGTGGACTGCAGATCTGTGCTATAGTTCAGTCGAATTCAAAGGATCCAGCAATCGTACTGGATTTGACTGGGATTCTGAAATGTCTCTTGCAAAAGTATTCGGGTTTGCTTGAACCTTTGATAAAAAAAGTGATCTGATCTGAAACTACCCAGCTTACAATCTCTGAGGTAGTTGTCACTAAACTCGGACGTGATGTGGCACACATGTGCCGTGTGCCTTTACTTTTGTAAAAAACTGGTATCGGGAAAAGTTTCTTAATATTTCTTTTGATTAGCATGCAAGAAAATGTGATCATTACCTATGGAATTTCCCGCCAGCGTGGAGCTTGAATTCACAACCTTGAGATTCAGTGTTCAAGAGTCACAGAAGAGGTCGGCCTGGTCTTCAGTTTGCCAACGATAAGCTCCGGCAGTGCTCCTCTGTAAAGCAGATTGTTCGGATCGGTTATGTGGGACGGCACTTCGATACTAAGATCGTTTGCAGCACACGCATTGTTTCCCCCCTTCACGCAAAAAACATAGACGAAGGAAGCTCTCTTCTCTTGGGCTGCTGACTCCCTGATTTAAAGCGCTCTGGGTGCCAGCTAAGTCTCTAACAAGCACACTATAAAGACAGGAATTACACTTTGCTCACGTCACGCATGGAATGGCGAGGCTACTTGTTCCAATATTATCTAGTCACACCTCATATGGTGCCGATTCCTGGATTTCATTTAAGAAAGAGCACTGCAAACACCGTAAACAGTGCAAAACGTGTGATGAAAGAAGTCTTTTCCCCCCTTTGTCTAAAGCAGAACACAGCGGAGTCATGCCGAGGGTTGTGAGATCAAGATTTCAGTGGAGCACTGTCGTCTACGTCTTTAGCTACATGAGTTGGACATCCTCTTGTACACGGAAAGCAGATTGAGATCCTCTGACATGAAAAGTGCCAGATAAAAGCCATTTCTCATCCTTTCTCTTAGTGGTGGAGCTATCGCATGTAAATGAAGCAACTTGCAAGGCGAGCAGGCTCGGTGCACACCGAACGCAGATGTCTCAGAGCAGTTGAGACGTGTCCAAGTGGCCGTCAAAGGACGGCCCTTTGCCGGCGCCGTGGCTTAGTTGGCTAAAGCGCCTGTCTAGTAAACAGGAGATCCTGGGTCCGATTCCCAGCGGTGCCTTTCTTCCTGTCTTACTGTACAGAATTTATCCTTACGGGCAAATCCCATGCCTTTTAATTGAGGTGAATGCAAGTGTTCGTTTCCTTTCTGGAACAACTTGTTTTGAAAGAAATCTATACAGCTTGCGAAAGATGAAACACAAATCTTGCTTATCAGTGAAGAAGAGGTACTCCCAGCAGGCCAGCTAATACCAGCAGTGTTTTTTTTTCACCCTAACCCAGAGAATGGAGAAAAGCGAGGCGCCTGTGGCTCTGCAGTGTAATCAGTTCGCGAGTTCGGCGTTTAGCTGAAAGAGTGGTAAATGCAGCTCGCCCCAGCCCGTCCTTATTCTTTTAAAGAGGATAAAAAATTAACTTTGCCACCATTACTACCAGCTCTAAAAGACTGCCATGGGCACGGAAAAAAACACACTACAGATGACTTTTCTGGAACCGAAGCAGAGATTCCTTTTCGAACCAACTGATAAAGCTCAGCCAGTGAATACTGTTAACAGAATGTGAAAGCACGATCAACTTTGTAACTGCAACCACAGGAAAAACAGCAAGAAGCAGGCTCCATTCCCCATTTAAATCTGTCGTGCGAGGCATGCTTCTTGAACGCATGAAGTAAATGCCACGATCGCTTTTGAACTTGGACAAAGTACTTCCAAAGGAGCGCTATGCGCAAAGATTTAACAAGCTCAACCCCCGCCAACGATTCGGTGTGAAGAAGCAGAACATTCAATTTTCACAGACAGAAGCGGCACGCCAGCACAGCCAACATTAAAACGGAGGGCACACTACGATTTGCATTGACACAAAAGTGATCTGGGCAGACGTTGTTCCCTGCATAACACAAAAAGTGGCAAAGCGCTTTTGGGGTGAGAGGACGCAAGAACGTTTTTGTTTTGTGCCTTGATGTCAAGCTGAGAAAGTATCTTTAAACACGAGAAAAGCTTAGTTTCTCGAGAGACTGCCAAAAAGCAGTTCCCTCCCTTTCATCTGAAGTCAGCTGAAAGGGGGTCCTGACAGAAGCACCTGGCAGCGGTGGGATTCGAACCCACGCCTCCGAAGAGACTGGAACCTTAATCCAGCGCCTTTGACCGCTCGGCCACGCTACCCGCTGTGCGCTGTCTCTTTGTCTCATTACTTGCTCGGAGGAGGTCGGGTGGGTTTTGCTCTTGTCACCCGACTTAGTGGCGTTATGACCGTGGAACCGACTGCACCTGCTTTTTCTGAGATGCTTCCCCTCTCATGGTGAGATCTCGACTTCTTTAACACCTCTGGATAAAGATCTTCTGTGGAGCAGGTTTCAGACCTCTGCGTACAGCACCCTTGATGTCATTTTATTTTTACAGCAGCCGCATCCGGAAAGTTGAGTCTTTTACGTTTTATTTGAACAACAAAACTACATACAATACAAACAAGAGCACATATAACGTATCAAGAAAATCGTCAGGGGCACATGCTATAATACAATTACACTTTATGAAAAACGATTACACAAGGTAAATAAAGATAAGGTCCGCACAGCTTGTTCTTACATTTCGAAAGAGTCCGTAAATACCCCTTTACGTCTATTTTGAACTGTTCAAACGTAGGGCTCTTCCCAGACCATTTCACTTTATACCACATTCCTAAACAAGGATGCATCTCCTGTTTTAGAACTATTTTGGGTGGTATAGCTTATACAACACAGCTACAGTATTCTAATCGTGGACTGCAGATCTGTGCTATAGTTCAGTCGAATTCGAAGGATCCAGCAATCGTACTGGATTTGACTGCGATTCTGAAATGTCTCTTGCAAAGGTATTCGGGTTTGCTTGAACCTTTAAAAAAAAGTGATCTGAAACTACCCAGCTTACAATCTCTGAGGTAGTTGTCACTAAACTCGGACGTGATGTGCCGTGTGCCTTTACTTTTGTAAAAAACTGGTATTGGGAAAATTAAAGTCGAAACCCAAAACAGTTACATAATTAAGAGTAAATGCCTCCTAATAGCTAGCAAACGCTCCTAGTTAGTAAAGTTTTTTGTGTTCCTGCCTGTCACGCGGGAATCTGGGGTTTGATTACCGACGGGGAGACAGCTAGTTTTTTATGATCAGATTCCAATATTAATGCTGTGTGTGAGAGTTTACGTAACTTTCCTTTTCTCACATTTTCTGACGACTATTCCGAAGGAGCGCCCTGTCAACTCCTAATACTTTTAAAAAAAATCTACCTGCATGTTTGATTATTTTTGTTTTATTTAGAAAAAGTTCAATATTGATCATAACTAAAGAAAATAATGATCAGAAACAAAAACAAAATGTTGAAGATGCGACTCAATCTTGAATCAGAGCTGGGTGACACGGGCTTCTGTTCTGATATGGTTGTACGAGAAACAGGAGGAATCTTTTCTCTCCTATGGAGCATGAGCTGAATCAGGAATGAGACATTTCGTGTGTTTGTGCATATGTCAACGCATGACCTACATCGTAAAACTAAAACTAAATTAAAAACTAACATTAAGTTTTCAGAGACATTCATTTATATACAAACAAGAGATAGACAAAGCAATAATTCTACATTAACTTGTCCTGCACTGATCAGACTAATTGAAATGGTCTGATTCAGAGCCTGTGCAGCTCGTGCTAATACAACATTTTCCTTTGATTTCCTTTGAGTGACGTCAGTGTAAAACAGCTTTCCTTCTTGGGGAACAACGGTTGTGTTCCATATTTCTAATTATTTTGGTTTCAAGATAGCAATTTAGGATGAAACATAAAAGCCAGCTGGATAAAGCCGTTACACGTCATTTACAATGGTCTTTCAACTAATAGCCCGTGCAGGGATCAAACCCTCAGCTGTTGGTACGAGTTGCGTAAGGCTCTGCAACATGCAGATGAGAAACTAACCTCTGCTTCTTCATTATATACACAGTGAGCTATATATGCGGGCTTACTGCCCCCTACGGGCTCTGTATTTGATTGCGGTACAAGACCGGCCGTGGAGAAATGAAGTGAAGAGGGTGTGTTCATTAAAAGGCTCATAGCATCCCTGGATGGTCTCAAACCACCACCCTTTTGGTTAACAACCGAGCCACAAAGACTCATGTACAGCTTAACACTTCTCGGTCTCGGTGTAAGTGATACACTCCGTAAAATTTCTGGAGAATCATTTGTTTTTAAAGGAAAATCGCCAACAGATCAATTGGAGTTTTTTCATTCTATACTGCAATTTCTGAAGGGTACCCTGTGAAAATACGAGTTTTGACGAGAAGGGATGGACATATAAGGTCAGCAGGCTTGGGGAATTGGACCTTATGGTGAAGGCTGCGGGCTCGGCATCAGCAGAACCTGATCAATATCGGTTGACTCCAATATACTTTGACAACTTAACTTCTGGATTTAGAGACATTTACCTTAGTGTCGGTATACTAAGATGTTTTGGTAACGAGGAAGGAGGGACAAAGCAAATTGGCAGAATGTGTGCTATTTTGTTGACTACAAGTCCTCACATGCCAGAGGGTCAATATTAAAAAAAAACGTAACAGTATAATCTCTTGTACTTCACAATTTAACAGTGTCTGTTACATTGTGTCTCACACCTCAGTGTCAGAATTGTGAGACGAGTTTGTAATCAGGAGGGAGGGCCATAGCAATTCAGCAGAAATTGCATTCACCTTTTCCCAATGCATTCTCACATGCCATGCTCAGAGGGTCATATTTTTAAAATGGTATCATTAAATGTCCTGAAGTTCAGGATTTTGACAGTCTGTTATATTGTGTCTCACACCTTGATGTCAGAAATATGAGACGATTTTAAAATCAGGAGGGAGGGCCCTAGCAATATAGCAAACATTGCATTTACCATTTGACAATGTATTCTCTCATGCCATGTTCAGAGGGTCGTATTTAAAAAACGGTACAGTACAATGTTCTGAAGTTCAGGATTTTGATAGTCTTTTCCATTGTGTCTCTCACATCTGTGTCAGAATTTTTAGACATTTTTATAACCAGGAGGTAGGTTCGATCACCCTCTGCTCATCCTCAGTTAACCATATAGTCTCATATGCCATGTTCTAAATGTCCCATTTAAAACTGCTATATTAAAATTTCTTGTAAAATGCAAGAGTTTGAGACTTTTTATGATCAGAAGGCAAGGTCGTGGAAAATATGCAGAAAGTGCCAGTGAATTTACGTTTTGCCTTTGTCTTATTTACTCGTGGTATAACATGCCAGTTTGTTTTATTGTGAGTTGTGTTTCTGAAATGTGCTTCATACAAAAATGCAATTTGGACAGTCTCTACTTACATATTCCCCTTTACTGAGGAAATGTACAGTAATACATCCGGATAAGTATTTTTAAAAATGACTATTTAAATGACTCATTTAAAAATGAGCCATCTACAGGCGAAAGACGACATAACATCACAGCAGCAGCATTTAAGATGGAACGAAAAACGCAAAGCAGCAGCTGGCGAATAAGAAGCCAACTTCAGCCTCGTTAATGCAATAGCATTAGGTGAGGTGGAAAAATATTTCTTGCTCTGAATCTTAACATTTTTATAGGAGGTGTTCTAGGACTTCTTGCCTCAGAAAAAAAAACTGCCAGTACATCACTTATTTCTACTCCATCAATAGCAGCAGTGTTATCAGTACTGAGCCCTAAATGTAGGTCCTATCATCATATAAAAAGTCGAAAGTATCGACTGCATTCAACTGATAAAATGTATCTTCTATGAGAGTTATATCTTTATCCAAAATACATCGGAAACAAATTTGCACGTTTTTTGGGGGGGATCCTGAAGACTGAGACTCAAAACTTTTTTTTTCCTTCTTTCCAGGAGGAAGGATTATTCAGATGCAAACATTGTCCCAAAATCAATGTACTCTCCATTGATATTCAAATCCTCAAATTCTTCATCTGAACGTCGATATTGAAATATGATATCGTACAAATTGTGGTTTTCTTTTTAAAGCAAATTTTATGCTTTAAATTAAATAAATTTTATTGATTATGAATGTGCCGGAAATTTTTCAGTACTTTAGAGGGTTCTGCCATTTTAGATGTTATGCTGTTCCTGTCTGATTTATCAAATGTGTCATTTAAATCTCCAGTCATTTCTATATCAGTCTGAACGCCTTGCAGTAAAGATTGCAATTCATCCAAAAATGCCAAGTTTCCCACTGGTGATACATACAAGAAAATGAATGTATATTTTCCCCCCAAATCAACAAATTTAAAATCAAATACCTCCCTCATCTGCAGGTGGAGAGAATAATGTCAGAATAAATACAGGTTTAAAAGTCAGGAGCATTGATAGTCCTATTTTAAAATGACACTAAAATGCTCACAATATATTAAAAAGCTCTGTTAAATGCAAAAATAATAAAAAAAAATATTAAAACAAGGTAAAAAGAAATAATACACAGTTATAAAGCTCAGGAATTATCAATGTGAAGTTACAATGGGTTGATTGTGTTTCATGTGATTTAAAAAATAAAATGTTTGCAAAAAATCCACTTACAATATGCTAAAAATGGCAAGAATACTTAACCTTTTACTACCAGTGACATATTTAGCCAATGTCCGCCTGGAATTTCCTCCCCCTTAAACATTTGTTATATCTCTGCAGCAGAACATAGCAGGAGCCTGGTTCAGGTCTTAAATTGAAGCTAACCCCCTTGGCTTTGAGTGTGAATAGTCAAATTTCTTATATTTCTTAATGTGTCCACTCAGCAGACAAACATATGAAAAAAAAACAAAAAAAACAGCTGGCGAACATTTTTTTTTTGGTCTTCAGAGGTCAGATTTTTCAACTATATGCATGTCAAGGGCCTGGGAATGATTTGAAAACCTTGTTCTAGGTGGCTACTAGCTTGGATAAAAAATTGGGACAAATTGATCAATTAGAAAAAATTCTACATCATGTTTTGTGAAGACTGGACCTGGAATGAAATTTCACGCCTATAATAAAAAATCATAAAATATAGAAAATAATAAGAATAAAAACCATTGCAATTGCTATAAAAACCTTAAGACACTGCTAGAGAGCCTTTATCTGCTGTTATGCAATGAAAAAAAACCTCAGAGTTGCCTTCTGGTGTGAAAAAAAGGAGCACTGATAAGAAACTGATAAAAAAACTGATTGATTATCCCTTCTGAGTCAATGATTGACAGCTAAAAATGCAGCCTGAAGCTTCTAGAGGAAGTCTCACCCCCTAAGGGCTCTGAATGGCTGAAAATACAAAGAATGACAGCGGTTTTTACCAATCAAATCGCCTTATTTCTGGCGCTCGTTCTTCAAACATTTACTAAGTAATCAGTAACGTTTACTAGTCTCTAGCTCTTGAGATAAACTAGTCTGGGTTATTTTGGATATATATCATGCTCCAGAATAAGGTAAAAACATGGGATATATATATATATATTTGCTGGTTTTTGCTTTTGCGGTTTTGTTGGTAAAAATGTATGATATTGACATGCTGTGCTTGCCGGGTTGCCGTGTGTTTTTATTGGGATTCTGCTAGTTCATTAATTTATTGGTTTATTGCATAATAGTGTCATGTCTGTGGAAACAAACTTTATGGTTTTGTTGTGGTGATATTTGAGAATACGTGCATGTGAGAAAATTTGTGGAGCGGTTTCAAACAAACGTTGTTTATCTCGCGTTTATCTTAAAAATAAAAAGTGTCATCTGGGGAGACAGGAGTGGTCCTCGGTGACCGCGATCCGGGCTAAGTTAACAGGTGTGTAATTTAAAAAAAAATAAAACAAGTTAAAAATAAATACTAAATGGGTTTAACATTCAGGAATGTAATTGGTCAGATGCTTACGATAAGTGATGCTGGTGTTTCGTGTGATTTAGCGAATTCAAAAAAATATTAATTTTAAAAACGGCAAGAGCTCGTATGGAAAAAAAAAAGTTCGTAAGTATCTTTGTTACAACAGCCGCGCCAGAACTATTCAGATACTGTACATCAGAAAAGTACCTGAACTTGACTGGTTTATATTCAGTTATGTGCATTGGGAACGAAAGGGAGACTTAGATGGATTTTATTAGGGTTTTAGGAATCAGAAAATTTATTTTTACACGTTTATGCCTACGAGCAGAAATAACTTCCTGCTTTCAGCGCTTTTTTTGTTTCTGCTTGTAACCTCGAACAGAGAAACCCAGTACTGAATCACAGAAACACCCCGGAGTTTCTGTGTTTCTGGGATTTAAGAGGGATGTGTGCAGCGGTGTTACTAGTCTGGAAGGAGGAGACGCGCATTCCGCACGGGGAGCGTAGAGCAATGAGCCGCACCTGCTGCGCGCTGAGTCCTGTCCTATATAACCGCTGAGCACGGACACACAGTCTCCAGCCAGTGTTGGAGATTTATGATTTCAATGTTTTTTTTTCCTTTTGAGCAGAAGATGGATTTCTTCCTCTAGTTAAAGTTATTGGAGTTGTGGTTACTGTGCTAGACCGTCGGGAATAGCGCTTTTATTTATTTTTTATCAAGCAGTCTGCTGTATACTGTACGTGAAATAAAGATAAGAGTGCTTTCTTGATACTTCACAAGAGTATACATAATTCACGAGCTGTATTAAAAAAAATGAACTGGAAGAAAAGCAATAGGGCTGGAGTTTATAGACTGTGATGCAAATACGAGAGTAGGAGAGGAGGGGACTAGTTCAGGAGCACAACCGGCCCTCTCCTGCCCATTCTCCCACCAGGGTCTGTTGTAACCCAGTGTGAAATTCAGTGAAATTGCAGTTCAGCTTTTGATCACTCAGCTGCTTTTCCCTGGGAATATGGGGCAAATAAAGGAGATAGCAACCAGACTAGAGGGAGAGTTTTTATTCCCAAGGGATGACTTGTTTTACAACAGCAGACAACTTAAAGAAACAAAAACCTCTGTTCTGCTGCTCCAGGTTGGTTCCACTGGGAACAAGTGTGGCCAGGAGCTCATGAACAGTAATTAGGGGTTGTTTCCACAAGGGGGGCTGGAGTAAGTTAGATGTCAAGGGCAATAAAACTCATTAGACCTAATTGACCAGTTAAAGTGAGTTGTTCTGCTTTCTGCACAGAAACCAGTGCTCTCTTCTCAATGTGTGGGTGAGTCTCTCAGTGATATAACAGCTAGGCAGGACTGCCACTGTGGTCTATTTCATCACCTGTGACCCCATCTTCCAAAGACAATAGTCCAATCTAGCATAGAGTGTCCCGGACTGCTCCGTCAGTGACAGTGAGAGGTTTATCTTGTCTCTTGTTCCACCAGAATGTAACAAATAGTGACCCCTTAATGGAGGAAACTTTAGCTTTTGTAGGTAATTATACCACTTGACAATGTTACAGGTGTTGGGGGGGGGGGGGAACCCCTAGTGATCCCACAGTCTCACATAGACAATGGCCAGTCTACACAAACCTCCAGTCAACACAGCCCTGACCCCTGTTATGTCACCCAGGTCTACACTGTGAGACAATGATTATTTAGGAAAATTGTAAGGAATGCATTCCAAAGCAGTCAATGGAAGTATGGAATTAAAATAGTCAAGTCTTGATAAATAGAGTATATTATCTATTTATTATACCTTTACATTGTGACAAAAACAAATTTCAAGTCCATTATGAGCACACACAGCATATTAAAGATGGGTCTCTGCACTGTAAAGGAATCTCAGTTCACTTATAAAAACTTTAGCTAATAAACCTGAAATGTCATTTCTTTTACTGCTTGTTCTTTAAGGTACTAACTCATTGACATTATGTAGATTAAAATAAGACTATTCACAAAGAAAAAGCATTTATCACAAATGTATCATGCCAAATAAACTCTAGTAATCAAGAGCAATTAAGAAAAGGAAACAAAACCATCTTTTGAGGATGCCAGATAGAAATGTAAACACACACTCACACGTGGGGCCAATCTTACCAGAAATCAATTAACCCACCAATGATCTTGGACTGATGTCTGAAAACCAGAGCAAACAGTACAATATTAAGGTACTAAAGCTATTAGTAGAACAGATCTAGCTTCTCAACATAATACTTATGTCTGAACTTCATTGAATAGTGACACTTCAATCTTTCATATTCAATATTTTTCACAAAATCAACAGCTGAGAACAGACCGCCATATACCTTTATCCAGTGGTTTTCAGAGCAGAGACATCCGTGTGGGCAAGAGTTCTTTCCCTGAGGTCCACTGCACGTCAGCTAGCCACGTTCTGGCTGGGTCGTGTGTACTCCTGGGAACGTCGCCTGTAATGAATATTGGGGACTTTGTACAAATTAATAACGTGAGCATATTAATATGATTTGTGTTGAAGCCAAACATAGACAATCACTGTTAAAACTTGAATTCAACCTCCAGTGTCTGCTTTTGAAATGCTGATCATCACCCGTCTTCTGGCTTCTAGATGGACGTGTTAATGGATATTTCTTGTCTTCTTTTTTTTTCCCCCATATGCTCTTCTCTGTATCATTAAGTACTTCTGGGTCATTTCATGTACCTTGTGGCATCTTGGCTGATGGTGAATGGCAGGCAGCTGCTCTAAAAATAACATGCCTATTAATATGATGTTGAAGACAAAACCAAAACAAACAACTTTGTTTTGCACTTTACAATTTATCACAAGCTTGTCATATTTACAGTCATCAACTGATTTAGGCTGCTGTTCCTGTGAAAAATGTCCTTTGTTTAAGAAAGATTCAATTTAAAATCTTTAGGTTTTAAATATAAACCACTGGCAATGTGGTAATCACTTTTACAACTTTTAAGAAGTTGCAAGATATCTCTACAACTATGTTGTCCTTAACCTATTCAGAAACTACCACTAATATTGTAAGAAATTGTTCTCTAGACTCTAGATCTTGTGGGCTCTGTTCTCGATGAATTGGAAAGGTGTCGTTCATGAAGTCCAGTACTCTGTCGATCTCTCTCTTACCAAGAGACTACCCATCTAACGCTGCAGGAAACTCCAGTGCCTGGTCTGGGAATGCCGTGCTATTCAGATTCTGTCAATAAATTTCAAGAATGGTTCACCTTTTGGTTTACACTGTGGCATTTCTTTGCAGTAACAATTGAGTGGGATAGTTATCTGCCTTCTATACTCTTTTGAAAATCATGTATCTTTTTAGCAGTCCCATATCCTTTCCTTATATCCTTGCTGATGAGAATGAGAAATAATATTTTCAAGACATTAACACGAATATAATTTTTACATTAATTCCAAGGTACAAGAAAATGAATATCTTCAAAATATGCACTTTAATAAACTTACTTAGTTTCTTTTTTGGAAATGGTCAGTGAACCAACCACTCCAGAGCTTGTCCTTCAACCTTGAAATTATTTCCTGGAAATGCTGTAATCACAGAGGAGCTCTTCTCCCCTCAACAATGTCCCTTTTTGTCACAGACAGAATTATGACAGGCTGTTCGTTGATTATAAATGACTTTCTTACAGCCCTTACATTGTCTTTTCTCTTTGATGGATTTATCCATCTTCCAATTTGCCTCCTTATCCGGGAGGCAGGCTCAGTGTTTTTCACGAGCATCAATGCACAGTTTTTGTGCAGGTTCATCTGAAAAGAAAAGACATCTCATGTCTCCCTCTGTCATCTGTGAGCTTCAGCAGTTGTCTTTGTGATGACCTTGCCGTTGTAATCACACACCACCTCTCCCTTCTGGAAACACCTGGAAGTCACAAACTTCTTCCCCTTCACAGGATCGTCAGTGATGCTCAGGCCTTCCCAGATTTGATACTTTATCAACTTTTTAATTTGCATGTCATTTGGAGGCAGTCCTGTGTTGGGCTTCCACTTCTCAAGCACTTCAGACACTGTTGATACATTGGCTGACCAGTCCATCTATTCCATCTCCTTTCACAGCTGCTGACCTGGGCATTACAGCGCAATTTAGTGAAGTAAAGATGAAATGGCTGATAAAACACAAATAAAATGCAATTAAGGTACATTCCAGATTTTCTTAAATACTGTACATGATTGGAGCTATGCAGGTGGAGGTCTTTTGTTCGGTATTAACATGGATTTTAATTGGCTTCTATGAAAATTGGCCATGGTGTGAGTGAGTCCTGTGATGGACTGGTGTCACATTATGGGTGATACAGTACTTTGCATCCACTGCTTGCCAGGATGGTTCCAGTTCTACCACAACCCTGAATTGAGTGGATGGGTATATCAATGTAGCCATCAACTTGCATGTTCCTCTTCTTCACTCAATGCAAAGGAAGCCAGCTGTTGTTTGAGGTTTTGTGCTCTTTAACAGGAATTATGACCATTTTTGTGCCCACTTGTTGAAACAACACTTTCTTTGCACCCATTCCTCAACCTGTAATAGCGAGAAAATAAAAATGAATACACCAAACTGTAATAATTTGAACTGTAATTTCTTACTTTTGTTGTATGAAAGTATTCTTACTGTCATGTTCTTTACCACCCCGGGATGCTACAGGTGCTTCAGCTGGAGAAAGGCCTGCAGGTAATACAGTACAAGAAGCTGCTCAGGCAAGGTGATGTCTTGCCCAGTCTGTGCAACACATCTCTCTTTGCAACCATCAACACCTTCCAGCAATCCTTCGTACTTGGTTCTGGACTCTGCAACTGTCTATATCTGTGGGAGAAATTAATACTCATCAACTTTTTTTGTATTCAAATTAAAAGTACAACTGAAAGAAGTTTTAAAATGAAAATGACCTATTTTTAGTAATCTCTTGGCAACATTCTTACTGTTCTTCTTCTGAATATCCTTTAGGATACTTTGGAAGTTGATGATGAGGTTAGCCAGGCTGGGATCCTCTACTTTCACACTGATATCATTTAGGATGTAGCCCGGAAAATGGTTTATGTTCTTAATATAATTAGCAATGATTTGGTGAGACAGTCCAGTGGTCTTCATTTGGTTACAATAATTGTTGTTTTGGATAGGCCCTTTACAAAGTTTAAGGAAGATGCAGATGGATCCATAAAAACAGGAATCTGGAAATATTTTCTACCTGACAAATGTAGAGTCACTATGTTTATGGCTGAGATTTCACATGGGTGAATTTTAAGCTAAGGAGTAAAAACATGTGCTATGGAAATATCACTGCTCAATTTTAAATGCCTTTAAAAATAAATACCTCCTGAGAGCAATCTGCCACTTCAAGATCCTTGGTAAGGTCCTGTTTAAACCCAGCCAGGTGAGGAGCATCCAGGGAGTGCGTTCTGTCCAGTCCAGCCTGGGTCACCGTCTTCCTGAGAGCCTGCTGATGGCTTTTAAGAACTGGGGGACAGTAGGAATACAAAATACACATTTAACATTTTTACTTCTAAGACAAACTAGAATACAAGTATAAAACAAAAGATACATTTGGAAAAAATAGAAAGTTCTCCAGAACTCACATCTTCCCCTTCCTCTTCCACTTCAGTCTCTGGCATCTCTTCCTCCTGGACAGCAGCCTCTTGCTCAGGGCATCTGGACCACTGGTATATCATTTTAACATACCCTTACATAAAGGTAAAGGTTAGAAATGAAACAGAAGAAGCCTTATAAATTATAAATATCTTACCTTGCTGATGTGTCTTCAGGATTCCACATAAAACAGTCCATGGACTCCGCCAGTCTCACATTCTCACCACACATGAGCCCTATGCTCTTGTAATCCCCGACCTGCCCATTCCTCAGGTGATTCAACAAGTCCTTCCTGGCCTGGAGAAGGACCTTGCTGATCTCCTCTGCTGAGGCTCATTTCATACACACCCTCTTTAGGTGAAGAGGAAACTGGTCAAATGTCTTCAGGCAGGTCTTGCACACCAGATGAATCCTCATGGGTCTCTTTTGAAAATAAATAACTTTTGTGTAAAGGAACAAGTCAAGACTGTTTCAGTTTCTTAACCGAGCCTTAATTTTCTCTCCAATAGCTTCACCATATTGTTTATTGTATTTTTATCAGAATTATACCTTGCTCTAAAATAATGACTTTATAAAACAACTTAACTCTTACTTGGTGTTGTTCGCAGTCTTTCCAGTAGAAGTCATTGTAGAATTTAAAAACTGCTGTGATAATTTGATCTGCCCGAGTGTCCTTCCCTAACCCAGTATTGATAGCTTGTGTACTGTAGGGTCCAAAGGTGGTGTTCTGCAATTTCCTCCCATAATGTTTCTTTGATCAGTTGGAAGCAAGTGTGAAAGCTTCCTCCCAGTGGGGAAGCTCAAGATCCTCTAGTTGTATGACAGATTTTGCTCTTCGAGGATCTGCAGTGTGGTGTGAAGCCAATTTTTGGCATTGCTTACCAGCTTCAAATATGTGAGTTTGGGTGGCTTGGCAGGTTTTATGAGTTCCTCGGTCTTCCGTCGTAGGCTGGCAGGTGCTCGGTTCTCCCGTCCAATAAAACTGCTGTGTTTTGTAAATGGTGGACTGTTTGGATCATTTTGTAGATGATCCTGGTTCCTTGTTGGAAGGTATCCTGTCTGTTTGACATGTTTGTTGTGTAGGCAGTGTGGAGGGTGACCGTACGGTTGCGTGCGTTGTCAACTCTGGATTGATCCATACTTACCATTTAAATGCCTAAAGCTTCGTTGACACCATTAGGTTTCCACTGTTAGGCAGCTTTACCTCTGTAGAATCTGTGGCTCCATAGGAAGACAATCTTGCCTTTCTGTGTGTCGCTATGTTTCTGCCTGGGTCTTCTTCAGGCATTGTTCTGGGACACTGTGTCCATGCTGGCCTGTTTTTATCCTGTTTTGTAAGGGACAGTGTGTTGTAGTTGTAGGGGGCTAGTTTGTATCCTATGGTCTGTGTTCCTTCTGTACGTTTCTGTATGAGTAGGTGCAGTTTCAGTTGGTGAATGAGTTTCTGCTTTCCCTGGTGGGGATTATGCATGGACCATTAACATCTCAATAGGCAATCAGGGTCTTTTGTTTTCCTCCCTAGTAGGACTGTGCAAGCTGTGCGAGTTTCCATAGCTGATTGGTTTCAGTTATTCGTCTGTTTGTTGCGTGTTAGTATGGTGAAGAGTTCCAGTCCCTGTAGGATCTGGCTAGTTAGGAGAGGGGAACAAAGCTCCTTCTCCCAGATTTTATCCGAGAGGGGACCATCTGGCACAAGGTGAGCACTCTCCTTCCAACGACTAAAACCCTCCCGGTTTTTCTGATGTTCAGGTCTTGTGTAAAGAAGTCTTTTGATCCACTCCCTTTCCTTTTTCTTTGTTTCTATCTCTGTCCAGTTGGGGTTGCTTTCCAGTCCCGTGGTTCCTGATGTACCTGTGTTGTGTCAGCTGGGTTCGGATGGAGTTACCCGTTCCCCCCACATAGGTCACCCCGCACTTTTTGCACTGGATGCTGTAGATGGCGTTATTGATGTTTTCTGAGAGTGCCCTTTGCAACTGGAAGATTTCTTTAGTTTCTTTGTTTTGGATCATTGTTTTCTGTTATGAAATGTTTGGCTCTTGGTGTATATGATCTGTTTTGTACAGGTTTTAGCTTGCTTTGGACTAATTAATGCTGAAGGTTTTTGTTTTTTTCTGTGTGCAGATATGATTTTGTGCTCCCTTAGTATGTTTGTGTTTTCTAATATCATGGTTTTTGGTTGGTTTTTATGCTGAGTTGAGAATATGATGTGTTGAGGGGTATTTTTCTGTCATCTGGAGTTTTTCTATTTAGAAATGTTTGTGCCACATTTTTGAGGAAACTTTGTGTGTATCTTCTCTGGCATGAAGCTGGGAAGAGTGTGTATTTGGCTTCCTCAAAGTCTTGTTGTTGTGTACAGATTTTGTGGAAGTGTAGGAGTTGTGATTTTACCAGTCCTTTTAAAGTATGTTTTGGGTGGAAGCTATCCTTGTGCAGTAAGCCGTGTGAATGTGTCTTTGAAAAATACCTTGATGTCCAGTTTGTCTGTGTTGTTGAAGGAAGAAACCTTGTATGTGGTGGTGTCTAGGAAGTCTATCAGGCTACCATGCTTGGTGTATTTGAGTTTAATGGACCTGTGGTGTGTGTTGAGGGTGTTAATGATTTCTTGTAAGGCTTGATATGTGCTGCCTATATGTTTATTTTTTATATCTTTGCCCTGGGATGGACTGATGACCTTTCCAGGGTGTAGCCTCCCATGTGTCTATTTCTTGCCACGTTTTAAAGTGGAGTTACAATCTTACTATTTTTACAGTTTTAAATTGACATTTACAAATGTATATTGAAGCAGCTACCCACCTGAACTAAACTATGTCAGCATGTGTAGTCTGCAAAGGAACAAGTAATAGGTTTATTCCATACTGAAAAGAGAAGAGAGAAAACTCAATGTTTCGGCTGTGAAGCCTTCTTCAGGTGTGAGAAAGACAGGGCAGATTACAAAGATTAAATAGCACAGAAGAACAAAAGCTGGGAGAGGGGAGGAGGCAGGAGCAGCAGAGAGGCCACACAGGAAGTGCAAAATGGAGAGAGGTGAAGAAAGGTGTGAAGTCAAAACCTGCAAGAGAATAGAGAAGATTACATTAAAATAAGTCAGTCATTGAGAGATCCTGGCTATTTGAGGTGAAAAGAAAAACTATGGGCTTGGAGAAATCTTTAACCTTCCCAGCCCTAATATGTTCTCTGAAGCATTCTCCTAGTCTCCTTTCGGTTTCCCAAATGTAGATAGCTGGGCATTTTTTGCAAGAGATACAGTAAATGAGATACAGGATGTTGTCAGGGTTATCTGGAATTGTCCTGTGATGCCCTGAATGTCGTTAGATATGTATTTGCCAGTGATGCAGCGAGTGCTATTGCAGGGGAAGGTGCTGAGTGTGAGGGAGCTGTGAACAAGAAGCTTATGTGGTGGTCAGCGATAAGAGATGATTGGGCGGTCGGAAAAAAGAGTACCAATGGAGGGATCGTCCTGTAAAATGTAGTCATTGTTAATGATGGTCCTGGGGATAGAAATTGGGTTAGGGTGGTAGGGAAGCACCGAGGGAATGCAGTTGTGAGACTGGGAGTTCCTGATTGACTTGATGATCCGAGGGCTGTTTTTGGCCCGGGAGTAGAATAAAGCGACACCTTTCATCAAACATTTTGACAGGTACCACGCCCCCTTTTTCAGCCAATGGGAGGCCGCCATGGGCAGATGTCCTGCCCCCTTATCGGCCAATGGTGCAATGTTATGGGCGGATGTCCCGCCCCCTCGAGAGCCAATGGTGTGTCATAATGAGTGTTGTTGTCCCGCCTTCCACCCCTAGCAGCCCCAGGCCTCAGGGTCCAAATGCCCACCACCGCATCCCCTTCGATTTATAAATAAGTGTGTGAAAGAGCGTATTAGCAACGAGGGATGGAAGGTGATCATGTCTGCTGCAGGTTTGAATGCAATCTATTATAACCCTAGGGAATCGGCGGTGTGGGAAGTCTGGTGAGTGCCGCGAGTTTCTGGGATGTGAGCGCACGCACGCACGCACACACGCACACTGACTGACTGACTGACTGAGTAAAGTGTCACAGAAAGAACTCGCAGGACAAATAGCATGTGAAATGTGAACCACTTTATTTCATCAGTAGGTTTTAAATTACAGAAACATCCCAGTATACACTTTTAAACTTTTCACACACATTACAGACTACTGCTTGCAATCGCCAATTAAATGTTGGTGCAGAAAATTAGTTGTAGCTATCGCCCCAACATTGTTCAGAAACTCAGCAGCATCTGAAAAAGCATTCATAACGCCCTTTCTCTCGCCATTTCTATAGCCGTGAACACCGAACTGGGCGACCCTAACAGAGCAAATAAATTAGCCTGAGTGATCAGAGGGACGGTGTTACCACAGGTTCTATGTAAAATACGTTGTAGTTTTGGAATACACACCGCTGAATCCGCCAGGCTTCAGTTTCTGATCTGAAAACATCAGAATCGCAGTAATTTCACTCATGTTCTTTACATGCACATCTATCTCTTTAACAAATTCAAGGACATTAGCATTCAGTTAATTGATTTTTATTTCAAGCTTTGCAGAAAGAAGAGTGTAAAGCACTTTTTGTAAGAATTCTTACATATACATTCGAAATTTTTCATTCTTCTCACGATGGCACACCTGTGTCTGTAAAACAGAGTGAAAGCTCTATTCACATTGCGAGTATTTCACAGCCCTGGTTTTACATAGATCTTTTTTCTTTTCTGTAAAAATAAGTATAAATAAGTATAAAATAAGTTTTGCAACGCACCAAAAGTCACGTGTAGTATTTTTCCATCTACCTTTACAAGTAAGGAGCGTACATACTCATATGGCGAGCGGTCGTCAATTATTTTTCTCAGCAAGTGCTTTATACTCCGCTCAGTATCATCTGTAAAAGTATAGGCACCCAGGCCACTGGCGATGTACAGAACAGCCGATAAAATTCGGGCTAAACTGAGACACTTATAAATTTCTAATGCGGCAAACAACACATCTTTGTACTGTAACATGACCAGGGGAAGGGTCATTCATAACAGGTATTTTCGGAATGACCTACTTAAAATACTAGATATGGACCTTAGCAAAATGGCTGCCAAAAAGAATCAGCTGACCGGTACATGGAAAGGGTCTACCCTGAGAAACAATGAGACACAGCTGAGCCGCATCAGGAACCGAAATATAAGTGCCCTGGAGGCAGTGAACAGGGCGGAAGCCGATAAGGTGAATGCGGTTTGGAGGAAAAGAGAGGAAAGAGGTGTATGTTAAAGATCGGGCTAAAGAATAACGGACTACTGAAAGGAGAAAAGGTTTATGGTTTTTGGATTACGGACACTGGATAAGGATACATCGCGGATTGGCTTTATTACGGACTTTTGGAACTCGGATCGGATCAGGATTAAGGGAACGGATTACGGACTGTATTTGGAAGATAGTTGGAGGAAGAAAAGCCACGAAACTCAGGAAAGAAAAGTGTGGTGTGAGTACTACTTTCATTTACATAAACTTTCCCCCGGAGACACCACAGTACCCATCCGCGCACCCGACAACTAGGCATGTGTGACCCCGTTGACCTGGATGATTAATCAAACGGGCCGCGCATTCATCAACCACAACCCCCTTTAAACAATGGTTGAAGGTGCAACATACCACCGACTTTACAATCTGATCCATAGCATCGGGCTCATTAGAGCCATCGTTAGCTAAACTAGGTTGAACATCATCATTAATCACATTTTGGCGAACACACATGAACAGACACGAAACATTCAAGCTTGATGGTAGTTTGAAGATTGATGCGTCGACCTCTTCGTTATTCTATTAAAGGAAAAAAGAAAAGGAAGGCTTAACAAAATAAATAGGCATGCTTTTTACCTAAAATATTTACAATTGTAATGCCTCTTTTGTGTTAGAGTTTTTCGTTTGCTTCGAACTTGCTGTGGTTTAATATTTACCATTTGTAGCAACTCTTCATCAGTCGTTGACGGACCCCCAACACCTGAATCACCGTCAGAGTTCACATGACAGCCACTGTCACACACCACTGAGTGCTGGGTCAGCTTTTGCTAAAAAGAAGACAAAGTGTTGAAAACGAAATACGCTAAACGCAGATTGAAACGACAATTCCACTATCAGAAAAAATATTTTAGCAACCTACTTCTTCAGTTTGCATAGCAGAGGAATCCGATGATTCACTACTCAAAGAAGCCATCTTCGCAGCAGTCAATATCGGGGCCTGACAGCTCAGGTTTCACATTTCAAAACTGGCAAGTCGGCTAATTTAAGCATAAACTCCAAATTTGTAACCATGCCTACATAGCTCAAGACATTTTTCAAATGGTTGTGATGTTTTAGAACGCCCCACCATATCCCCCCGCCCCAAAATCACACGTGTTTTATCGAGAGTGAAAAGTAATCACGTTGAATTAAAATATGTAAGCTTATTTCAATGACAAATTCTCAACAACTTTTCAAAAGTTTGAAATGATTTTCCTCGTACCGTGAACGTAAAGTCTTTAAACCTTAAAAATATTAACATGCAACCCAAGCCTCAAATGATGTGTTTCTCTAGAAAAGAAATTACATTGAATCAAAAAATGTAAAACTTATTTTATCTTTTGAGAAGAGCGTTGTAGGGCAGGTTTTTATATTTTAGTGGATAGGTCATAAAAGTGTTAAAATAATTGAATAAGACACATTTAGCAGCGATAAAATATAAGCACGAGCAAAAATTGATATTTATAACGCTTATAGATTTTAACAATATAACAGACTTTACTAAAATGTTTACTTTTAAATTAAATATTACATCACAACATGTCCACACCCAGGCACCTGCCGTTAAAGGTTATGGGATGTAGAGATACAGTATATAAGGTTCATGATGAGAATAAAAAACGCTCACGCTAATACACAAGCACCCGTGTCTCGCCAAAGCTGACAAATAAACAGACGGACAAGCCGCACTGCACGTGTGAACAGGGGAATGAGCGAGCGAGCGGGGATAGGGCGCCTCCTGCGCTTAAAAGCTTACAGCACCTGGTATTCCCAGGCGGTCTCCCATCCAAGTACTAACCAGGCCCATCCCTGTTTAGCTTCCGAGATCAGACGAGATCAGGCGTGCTCAAGGGGGTGTGGCCGTAAGCGAGAGCAGGGCTCGCTGGCACCCTTCTTATAGAGAGGACAGCTCCGTCACCTCTTTTACGACGCTGCTTTTTTTCCCTTGCGTTTTTCTCTTCTTCCCACGTTCTCTCTCTTCACTGCCTTCGTCCCCGCTCTATTTCACTTCAGCCTTTCACTCTTGCTTCCTTCCAATGAGGACGGAGCTGCGGGAGAAAGGGCGCTATAGAGGATCGCTGTGGAGAGCTGCTGCTGTGCTTTGACATCTGAGCTCTGTGGAAAACGATCTCAAAACAATTCTGAAAAACGCGACTCCCCGAACGCCAGCCGAACAAGTCTCCACAACCGAAGCGCTGTGTCTCTTTTCAGCTGGCGATAAACCTTTCCTCGATCCTTTGCGGACTTGTAAAACTGTTCATGATCAGAATAAAAAACGCTCACGCTAATACACAAGCACCCGTGTCTCGCCAAAGCTGACAAATAAACAGACGGACAAGCCGCACTGCACGTGTGAACAGGGGAATGAGCGAGCGAGCGGGGATAGGGCGCCTCCTGCGCTTAAAAGCTTACAGCACCTGGTATTCCCAGGCGGTCTCCCATCCAAGTACTAACCAGGCCCATCCCTGTTTAGCTTCCGAGATCAGACGAGATCAGGCGTGCTCAAGGGGGTGTGGCAGTAAGCGAGAGCAAGGCTCGCTGGCACCCTTCTTATAGAGAGGACAGCTCCGTCACCTCTTTTACGACGCTTTTTTTTTTCCCTTGCGTTTTTCTCTTCTTCCCACGTTCTCTCTCTTCACTGCCTTCGTCCCCGCTCTATTTCACTTCAGCCTTTCACTCTTGCTTCCTTCCAATGAGGACGGAGCTGCGGGAGAAAGGGCGCTATAGAGGATCGCTGTGGAGAGCTGCTGCTGTGCTTTGACATCTGAGCTCTGTGGAAAACGATCTCAATACAATTCTGAAAAACGCGACTCCCCGAACGCCAGCCGAACAAGTCTCCACAGCCGAAGCGCTGTGTCTCTTTTCAGCTGGCGATAAACCTTTCCTCGATCCTTTGCGGACTTGTAAAACTGTTCATGATCAGAATAAAAAACGCTCACGCTAATACACAAGCACCCGTGTCTCGCCAAAGCTGACAAATAAACAGACGGACAAGCCGCACTGCACGTGTGAACAGGGGAATGAGCGAGCGAGCGGGGATAGGGCGCCTCCTGCGCTTAAAAGCTTACAGCACCTGGTATTCCCAGGCGGTCTCCCATCCAAGTACTAACCAGGCCCATCCCTGTTTAGCTTCCGAGATCAGACGAGATCAGGAATGCTCAAGGGGGTGTGGCCGTAAGCGAGAGCAAGGCTCGCTGGCACCCTTCTTATAGAGAGGACAGCTCCGTCACCTCTTTTACGACGCTGCTTTTTTCCCTTGCGTTTTTCTCTTCTTCCCACGTTCTCTCTCTTCACTGCCTTCGTCCCCGCTCTATTTCACTTCAGCCTTTCACTCTTGCTTCCTTCCAATGAGGACGGAGCTGCGGGAGAAAGGGCGCTATAGAGGATCGCTGTGGAGAGCTGCTGCTGTGCTTTGACATCTGAGCTCTGTGGAAAACGATCTCAATACAATTCTGAAAAACGCGACTCCCCGAACGCCAGCCGAACAAGTCTCCACAGCCGAAGCGCTGTGTCTCTTTTCAGCTGGCGATAAACCTTTCCTCGATCCTTTGCGGACTTGTAAAACTGTTCATGATCAGAATAAAAAACGCTCACGCTAATACACAAGCACCCGTGTCTCGCCAAAGCTGACAAATAAACAGACGGACAAGCCGCACTGCACGTGTGATCAGGGGAATGAGCGAGCGAGCAGGGATAGGGCGCCTCCTGCGCTTAAAAGCTTACAGCACCTGGTATTCCCAGGCGGTCTCCCATCCAAGTACTAACCAGGCCCATCCCTGTTTAGCTTCCGAGATCAGACGAGATCAGGCGTGCTCAAGGGGGTGTGGCCGTAAGCGAGAACAAGGCTCGCTGGCACCCTTTTTATAGAAAGGGACAGCTCCGTCACCTCTTTTACGACGCTGCTTTTTTTCCCTTGCGTTTTTCTCTTCTTCCCACGTTCTCTCTCTTCACTGCCTTCGTCCCCGCTCTATTTCACTTCAGCCTTTCACTTGTAGCGGCAATGGTTGTTAATAAGACAGAATTAAGTGTTGCTGTGCTTTTTCTAATGAGGCCCCATCTCTCTGTTCATCTCTGTGGTGCAGCCACAGAGAAGCTATTCATGCAGGCTGATTTAAAGATGTTTTCTTTTGATAAGGGACAGCTCCCAAATGGGGATGCACTTAGCTAAGCCTGGCTATCATGATCAATGGTCATCCATTGGCGCCTATCTGTCTAGGGAGTGCCAGATGGACATCTGGACTGCATTCCTAAGTGTCAGGAGTAAGTGACTCACATCTCACCTTGATCAACCAATCAGGGACTGGTAGGGCCGAGTAACCCACGTGGGACTCTGATGCCCATTAAACTTTCAGCCAATGAACGACCTGAAGTTCCTCCAGGTAAAAACAGGCAACACAGAGGGCCTGAGAGACTATTTCCTGGACTTTTCTAAAGGGAATTCAAAGGAGAATTCCAGGGCAGGACGGCCCAGGAGCAATAGGCTCCCAAGGGCAGGACATTCTCGCAGCGCGCCTCCTGACCATCCTAAGACTCAGCCCGGACAACCACGGAACGGCCAGTGTGTCCGAGTGCCAGAACTTTCCTTTGTTCTAAGAATCTAGAGCGGAGGTTGCCAGAGAGTAACCAGAGGATCCACCTGAGGTAAGCACCAGCAGCAAGCCTTGTGAACAGGTCGGAACTGTGGACAGCTGAATCACTATTCAGAACTAGCGCTTCATCAGGAATGAACTGGTCCTCTTCCTGACTTGCTGGGACCCACAGTCATCTTTTCTCCTGTGCACAAACTTTGCTAGTTAAAGCCAACACTAACTAGCCGGTCAGTGATCATCTGCAGCACAGCACAGCCTGGCACGGAGCCAGAGAGCCCGCAGGAGATCTGAATCCCCAGAGATTGGATGAGTATTCAACTTCAATGCATTACAGCTTGAGAATTCAATTGTTATCCCAACCAGTTGATATCAATTTAATTCCTAAGAGTTATGTACTTGTTTTCAGTATCTAATGTAGAAGTTGAAACCAAGTTCACTTTATGAAACGATCTAAATGAATGATATACTGAACGTATGTCCTCTCGATATATGTAACTCTTTGTAACTGATTGTATATATACCTTTTGTATTCTGATAACCCTCTCAATAAGATCTGTTAGGTTTATATGCATATTTTATGTATTAATAAATGTATCCTCGTGTATTAGTACCCGTGTGTGTGTGCGTTGTTTGAGTTATATCGCATGGTTGGATTCTAAGGCCATCAAAAGAATCATTTTGTGATTTACGGTTACAATTAATAAATGTCCCCGTACATGCCCAAACCCTACAGAACTGGTGCCTTCAGAGAGCACACTACATTTATTGGCATCCCTGGACGGGCTATGGTAAGACTGAAATGAGTCAACCAAGCGGAATAATTCAATATAAAACACCACGGGTTTCATACTCGACAATACAGTGTGCTGAAAGCCGAAAGGAAAAAAGTTCCCCTTGCTCTTTAAGCAGTGCTTGATTGTTTTGTGATCTTTTGCGATCTACTGGGTTGATTGCATACTTGATCTTGTGGTTTTCTGTGGTAGAACTGTGATTTCGTACTTAAAAGTAATACTCTTTAAGTTTAACGATGGTTGCTAAAAGGTCTGAATTCAAGTCGCTATTAAGCACTCTCTCTAGCAGCGACAGGTCTGACCACGATCTCCGTCATATCTCCGTCAGCGGAGAAGCTAGGAGAATAAACCTCCATTCTCTGAGAGAGCTAGCGAAGGACATGGAGAGATTTGACCCTGCAGTGTCAGAGAATAATATCGAGAGTTATATTCAAGACCTCAGGTATACCCTGCAGTACCTGCCAAACGCTACAGAACAGGAAAAAGTATTTCTGGTCAGGAAAACTAGCAGCAGAGCTGTACATGAGTGGATGGATAAGCAGATGAAGAAAGTCTGTGATGACTTTGAAGAGCTGTGTCAAGCACTTATCAGAATACAGTGCGTTTATTGACCCGACTGCCGCGATAGCCGCCGCCCTTAACATTAAGCACGAGAGAGCAGAGTCCCCTCGCGAATATTACGAGAGACTTAGATGAACTTATTTTGCAGGGCGAAATGATGAGGGTTGTGAAGAGAACACACATTTCAAGGGTTTATTCATTGCGAATCTCCACCCGTCAGTCAGAAAGATGATCTTAATGCATACAGATGCACAGACCATGAAAATGACTGATATTAAGAGATTCGTGCAGAAAGCCTGGGAGTATGATGTCCAAAGTCGCTCTGAGCAAAAAGCTGTTAAAGCGACTGTGTTCGCCGTCAGAGCCAGCAGGATTAATTCCCCCCTGCTCGAAGGAGCACAGGCTCCTGAGCTGGCTAAGCCCCGTTCCAAAGCAGGCACACAGGACCGCACCCAGCGTCCTAAGTTCCATGAGAACACCGGGGAAGGGAAAGGGCTAGATAAAGCTGAACAAAAGGATTCAGTAGCCGCCCGCCTGGCCAGGCTTGAACAAGTTTTATTAGGACATAGACAACCGCTCCCCAAGGCTGCCGGAAGCGTGAATGAGCTGATACTCTCCACTGGAGGAGGCGGAGACCCGCCCCCTCTCCCTCCCTCAGTCTATCTGATTGAGTGGAAGAGTTCCTGCCTGCATGAGGTCAGCCACTCGCAAGCGAGTGCTGACTCCACCCCTGAAGTCACAGAGCAAGCAGTAAAACAGAGAGGAAAAGCAGGAAGCTTTTACCTCAAGGCTGCCATGGGAGATGTCTTACACAGTGAGACATTGATTGACACTGAGGTTGAAAGGTGTTTGATGTCATACAGCAAGCTCAAACGGGTAGAAAAAGAAAAGGGCATGCGACTCAGAGAGGAACCTTTGGTGGATCACCAGAAAGGCAAGGTGTGGAAACAGGTCAAGGTTCCTAAGCCTTCTGTACAGAAGGAAGGGGGGCCAAGAGGCAGACTGTGCTCACACAGTGCCTACCGAACACTGAAGCCTATGTGGAGATTCCTTCTGTTCCCTCTGGACAAGAAATAAAAATATTTTCTTGTTCCCTGGATATACGGGGAAGTCATGTCCCGGCTGAGGTCACAACAGCCTCCATGCCACAGGAGCGGTGCTCCAAGCAGCCGCCTGATCCACCAGGTAAAGCACACCCCTTTTACATCCCTAAAGAGGAGCAGATCTCCCCACCTGGCGATGAAAAGGAGCTTTCCCTGTGCACCCTGGCACCCAAGAGGGGTCAGGACCACCACCCTGCAGTGGTGGAAGGGATCCAGATGGCAGGAGAGCAGGTTGGTGATGTAGCCCTCACCCTTAGCCCTGAGAGGTCCTCTATCAGTGAGGATCTGCTTGAGCAGCTGTCACGGGGCCACCGCCAGGTGCCCCTGGTGCAACATTCACAGGTTAGAGAGGAGGTCCAGCTGGACGCTGAGACTACTGCGCTGTGGACACACCTGATCCCAGATGCCGATTCCCTCTGCTGTGACCCAGGGAACCTGCAGTCAGGTAACATTATTTTTCACAACTACCAGATAGTGAGTGAGACTGACCTGATTGTTCCTGCCTCAACGGCAGGGTTTCCAACACACCCAGTCCCCCGGAAGGGACAGGGAATGAAAGCCGAGCCGGTTTTCTTATAGCCACCAGCTCAGTCTGTCCAACCAGTCCACCAGTCTGAGTCTGACCAACAGTGGTTCAGCCAGACTGGAGCTGGATGGTCAAGCCACCCGCCTGTTAGTGCAGAACACGGCAAAGAGGGGTGTCAGAATCCCCGCCCGCACTGACATGGGCCTGGTGGGTGATAGTGAGTTCAAAGACAGTGAACTAGCTATCCCACTGCTGGGGCAGCTCCCTGAACCCCTAGCGAGGGAAGGGGGGAGCGAGCAGGTGCCCTACACCCACGCCCAGCGAACGATTGTAAACATGCCGATAGAGGGATTCCTCAATCAGGAAGTGTACAGGGTTGACCTGATCAGTGAGACTGGGGTAACAATTCCAGATCACTCAGGTGCTCCAGATGATCACTCAGCCGAGGGTCAGGCATGCTCCACCGCTGCACCACCCCCTGCAGGGTTCCTAGAGCACAGGCATGAACAAATCGAAAAAGCAGATGCCCTGGAAATGGAGGAGGAGCATCAACAGCTGCGTCAGATCTCCCCAGATTTCCAGGATGTTGGTGCCCAAGATGCCACATGGCATACTGAGAAAGACACCATGTACATGCTGCGCCAGCTTAGAAAGGCGACAGTCACTCAGAAGGAGATGACTGAGATCAGCCAACCTAAAAGACTTTTAGGAGGAGACTCAGCCCGGACAACCACGGAACGGCCAGTGTGTTCGAGTGCCAGAACTTTGCTTTGTTCTAAGAGTTGAGAGCGGAGGTTGCCAGAGAGTAACCAGAGGATCCACCCGAGGTTAGCATCAGCAGCAAGCCTCGTGAACAGTTCGGAACTGTGGACAGCTGAATCACTATTCAGAACTAGCACTTCATCAGGAACGAACCGGTCCTCTTCCTGACTTGCTGGGACCCACAGTCATCTTTTCTCCTGAGCACAACTTTGCTAGTTAAAGCCAACACTAACTAGCCGGTCAGTGAGCATCAGCAGCGCACCGTTGCAAGCCGCACAGCCTGGCACCAAGCCAGAGAGCGCGGATTGGACAGCAACAGCCTGCAACTGTTTCTTTGTGCCCGCAGGAGATCTGAATCCCCAGAGATTGGATGAGTATTCAACTTCAATGCATTACAGCTCGAGAATTCAATTGTTATCCCAACCAGTTGATATCAATTTAATTCCTAAGAGTTATGTACTTGTTTTCAGTATCTAATGTAGAAGTTATAACCAAGTTCATTTACGAAACGGTCTAAATGAATGATATACTGAACGTATGTCCTCTTGATATATGTAACACTTCGTAACTGATTGAATATATACCTTTTGTATTCTGTTAACCCTCTCGATAAGATCTGCTAGGTTTATATGCATATTCTATGTATTAATAAATGTATTTTCGTGTATTAGTACCTGTGTGTGTGCGCTGTTTGAGTTATATCGCATGGTTGGATTCTAAAGCCATTAAAAGAATCAGTTTTGTGATTTACTGCTACAATTAATAATTGTCCCAGTAAATGCCCAAACCCTACAGAACTCGTGCCTTCAGAGAGCACGCTACAATCAATATCAGCAGTGTTATCAGTACCGAACGCTAAATATAGATCCTGGCAATAATTCATGAGTTGTTCGTTAGAAAATTGTTTAAGTTTTTTTTTAATATATTTTCAATACCAGACAAAAAGTCGAAAGTTTCAATTTCATGCAACTGATGAAATCTCTCTTCGATGGAAGTTATAAGTACAGTACATCCAAAATACTGCGGAATCAATCAAATTTACATGTTTCTTGTGGATCCAGAAGATCATTTTGAGACTCAAAACATGCCTGTCTTTTCTTTTTTCGAGGACGAAGGAGTAGCAGCAGGAGTAGCAGTAATGGCAAGAACGTGTTTAGAGTTCAGCACTTCTCATTTTTAAAGCAGAGCCTCGACTCAGAAAGCACCGCCCGCGATAACAGAAATTGCAGAATTGGTCTGTTCATGCTGCCTACACGCTTTGAATTGCTGGCATTTTCTGCAAGTTCCTTTTTGAGGGTTCATGAAATTCCTCACATTTGAGCCAACACTAAAATATTTCATTCGGGGTCGCCTAATTCATAGTGCAAACCGAATCTACAGGGGAATGCTGTGGCACATGAAGCCGTTTGTTATTCTGTTGTGAGGTGTGAGGGGCTGAATGCAAATCGAGTTGGTGAATAGAAAATGAAACAGGAGTCACTTCTTGAGCTACGAATTCCAAAAAGTATGAAAACCTGTGCATTTTAACAGTGCAGAATACTCACAAATTGCACTGAGTTGCTTGCTTTCTTCTGCTGCTTTTATATTTCAGTCATTCACTGTCAGCTAGCACTGGAACAATTCAAGAGAGGTAAAAACAGAAGCTGTCAGGAGTGGGATTTGAACCCACGCCTCCATTTGGAGACCAGAACACCCAAGCTAGCTGGAAAGACACACATCCTTGAGTCGGGCACCTTAGACCACTCGGCCACCCTGATAAGCAAAAGCAAGTGGTGTGCTGAATGCACCAGTAGTTGACTAAACTGAGATTCTTCCCTGAAATTATTTGCTTGCGAAGAGCCAAGTTGCCTTGAATGGATCTTGGAAATCAAATATACGGATGGATTGTTATTCGGTTGTGAGTTTTGAGGGGCGTATTATAAATTGAGTTGGTGAAAAGGCGCTTTTTGTTAGTCTGTCGGGAGGCTGCATAAGGTGTTTAGAGGGAGAACTTCTAAAAGACAGGCTCTCTATGTTTAACATCAAGGCAGATTTTTTTTTTCTCAATGGAAATGCTCTTTGGCGCTTTCAGCTTTACGTACTGTAGGGAACAACGTCTGCCGAGATCACTTTTGAGCCAGTGCACATGGTAAAGTGCCACCAATTACATTTAATATTGGCTGTGGTAGCGAGCTGCTTTTGTTTGTGAAGCTTTTACTTCTTTAAGCTGAATCATCGGCAGGAGTAGCTTATTAAATCTTTGCTCATAGCGCTCCATCAGAAATACAACGGAGGCATTGGAGACCCACTTGGTGTTACCACACCCTGCCAATCCCTGATTGGTTGATCAAGGTGAGATGTGAGTCACTTACTCCTGACACTTAGGAATGCAGTCCAGATGTCCATTCGGCACTCCCTAGACAGATAGGCGCCAATGGATGACCATTGATCATGATAGCCAGGCTTAGCTAAGTGCATCTCCGTTTGGGAGCTGTACCTTATCAAAAGAAAACATCTTAAATCAGCCTGCATGAATAGTTTCTCTGTGGCTGCACCACAGAGAGGGAGAGTGAGATGGGGCCTCATTTAGGAAAGCATAGCGACGCTTAATTCTGTCTTATTTATAAGCATTGCCGCTACAGCTGTAAAGTTATTTGGCGAGCATGGACCTCTGAGAAGGAGTCTGAATCCATCAAGAAGACAGGAATTCTAATATGGCACTGCCGTCTTGTGTACAAAATATTTGTTCAGCTCTAACGTCTGTGTGCGTTGACAAGGCATCTCAAAAGGACGTATTAAATAAGAAAATGATCCTTTCTGTCACCATTCCTGTGGATGGAGCGTTGTTTCACCCTTTTACGTTCTACAATATTTACAGACAAGGTTTTATCACTGGAGTTGTACAGAACAAGTGTGCATCAGTCCATGAAAATCATCAGTACTGCTGTTTTTCTATGCATAGTTTAATCAAGAGCACTTAAAAGATGCAAAAGATGGATTGTGTTCTGTGAGCACCTGCACATCTCTAAGTCACTTCCACAGCCTTCTAGGTCGGGGATGTAGCTCAGTGGTAGAGTGCATGCTTTGCATGTATGAGGTTCTGGGTTTAATTCCTGGCATTTCCAAGTGCTTTATGGTACTGTGCTCACATTGCAGTCTTCTTTTAAGTGAGAACTCTTTGCTCGTGTTCATAGAGAGCCAGGTTTACACAATTAAACTACAGTGTTCTCTGCAGTTTTAAATGTACCTCCAAAGCATTTAGTTCTGTTAACTACCAAAGAATGTGAACTAATTTAAAGTCACATTCAGGAAATCCAGAGAACGTCTTCACACTTGTCGTGGCTGTTGCAGAAAAACCTCACCTGGGATGTTGAATCTCACCCGGGATTTCCTGAGAGATCATTCACCAAGCGAGTCCTCCCTCTGGACTCTGCACTGAGCTGAAAGCTGCACGAATTCCTCACTGCGTGTCCTGTACTGTGTAGCACAGTGACAAGAACGCCTTGAGTTTTTTTCCGTATGTGAAGGAAAATGCAAAAGAGCATGAAAAGTATAGTATGGTATAAAATATCCATGGTACAACTCAAGAAAGAACTGACGGACAAAACAATGCCATTTGATGATTACAAGAGAAACACAACCGTCCGAACATGGGCTTGGATCCTGAACGCTTGCCTTAAAAGACAAAGCAAAGGATATAACCTGTAAATGTCTTCATGTCTTACAGTTTATGAAATAACACAATTTCATCCTTTCTTAATAATTTCTTACTATTGATAGATGCTTTTTTGAATTTTAACAGAATCACAATTACAGACATTTGGGGTTAAACTGTTATTCACATACTCTAACGAAGAGAAAAGTTAGTGTCTTCCGGTGTGTGAGCCCATTTCTCAAAAAATAAAAAAATAAGTTATAAATATTGAATTGTTCTGTTTTGTAGGCTTGCATAGTCTTATTCATATTTCAGTTAAACATTTTCTTCTGTAGTAATTTCATTTGATATTATATTAATCCTGATTTACAATTTTTGGACATGGTTCATCTTAAATAATTTGTAATTAGTTTGTGTTTTGGAAAATTGCGCCCAGAAGCTACTAAAACTGGTAATGTTTGCATAATATGTAATGTAATAGTAGCATTTTGGGTGGGAAAACAAAAGGCATTTCTTGGTATGAATCCCAGCACTTCATAAGCGGCGTTCGAGGATTTCTCGCTTCAGATAAAGCTGTCAATACATCATAGATTTTTACTCAATCAATATCAGCAGTGTTATCGCTACCAAATGCTAAATATAGATCCTGGCAATACTTTGTGAGATCTTTGTACGAAAATCCAAAAAACTACAGAAGCAATCAACGTTTCTTTTGGATCGAGAAGAGGATAATTATGAGACTCAAAATATGCCTGTCTTTTCTTTTTTCGAGGACAAATGAATTATTGAGGTGTAAAGATGGGTTCAAAACCAAAATCATCTGCTATTGCTGCTGTTTCTTTGATAGTTTCTTCAAATCCTTCAATTGATCATTGATATCGAGGAATAATATTATACAAATTGTGGTTTTCTGTTAATTGACAATTTTATTGTAATTACATCTTCGTTTACAGATGTCTTGCATGTATCACAAGGTATAATAGTCGCCGTGTGTCCTCAGCTAAAATGTTTTAAAAAGTATGACAAAAGTTCAATATGCTTAACATCATTTATGGTTATATCTATATTAAAATGAAGGTAAATATACCAAGATATTAAAAAACAATTTTACAGTTCCAACCTAATTATGCTTGTGAAGTTTTCCAATAAATCCGAACTGTAATTTTGAAATATTATTGCTGAGAATGCAAAGAGAATACAAAGATCAAATTCAATGAGTGAAAATACAAAAGTAGTTCACTAAACTGAGTTTCTTCCCTGAAATGATTTGATTTGCTTGCAAAGCACTAAGCAGCTTTGAACGGATCGCGGGAATCAAATATACAGATGGGTTCAGAGTGTGCTTTCCAACTTTTGTGTAACATTTTCCTTTGATAGGGCAGAGTTGTCTTTACAATCTGGGTTACATAAAAAGGAGTGACGTCAGTACAAAACAGCTTTCCTTCTTGGGGAACAACGGTTGTGTTCCATATTTCTAACTATTTTGGTTTCAAGATCTCAATTTAGTGTGAAACATAAAAGCCAGCTAGATAAATCTCTTACACGTCATTTACAATGGTCTTTCAACTAATAGCCCGTGCAGGGATCAAACCTCAGCTAATGGTACGAGTTGCGTAAGGCTCTGCAACATGCAGATAAGAAACTAACCTCTGCTTCTTCATTTTATACACAGTGAGCTATATTTGCGAGCCTACTACCCCCTGCGGGCTCTGTATTTAATTGTGGTACAAGACCGGCCGTGGAGATGAAGTGAGACGGGTTTGTACATTAAAAGGCTCATAGCGTCCCTGGGAGGGCTCAGACCACCACCCTTTTGGTTAACACCCGAGCCACAAAGACTCATGTATATCTTAACATTCCTCGGTCTCAGTGAAAGTGATACACTCCGCAAAGTTTCCGGAGATTAATTTGTTTTTAAAGGAAAATCACCAACAGCAGCCGAGATCTACTGGAGTTTTTCATTCTATACTGCGATTTCTGAAGGGTACCCTGTGAAAATACGAGTTTTGACGAGAAGGGATGGACATATAAGGTCAGAAGGCTTGGGGAATTGAACTTTAAGGTGAAGACTGCGGGTTCAGCAGCAGCAGAACCCGATCAGTATCAGTTGACTCCGATATACTTTGAAAATTAACTTCGGGATTTAGAGTCAGACGTGCTACCGTTGCACCATGGGGTACTTAATTAAAAAAATATAGAAAAACAGTCAGTGTTCCTGGATCTGTTATCAAGAACAACACCTGCACAAGAGCTGCGCAGGAAGAATAAAATGTGGTCTGGGATGAAGCGACTCTCTTCGGAAGAGCGGCGCTCTTCACAGGAGAATTTGTTTGTGAAGCTGATTTGTCTCCTTTGGGGAATTCAAATTAGCTGATAGCAGTGACCTCGTGGCGCAAAGATAGCATGTCTGACTCCCCATCAGAAGGCTGCGTGTTCAAATCACATCGAGGGCTGCTTTTAGTTTTTCAGGTTCTGCCCGTCCTGAACACGGAATTCACACCATGTAGTTGAGTTTTATCTGTACACCACATAGATAATCTAAACAAAACAGAGCCCTACTGGACATGCAGTTAGGATCTCACACAGCAAATACCTCTTGAACACAAGAGAGAAGGCACAGTTCACATCTGCGAAACATCACATCCGTCTTTAGAGACAGCTACATCAGAGAATGGAATCCCGAAAGTTTCAAATAACTTCTTTTAATACAGGTTCAAGCAAACCTGAAAGTTAGGGAGTTTCCGGACACTTTTGTTTTATTAAAAAGTGTCTGAAGCCTGAAAATGTAATTTGAAAAAAAAATCTATTGGACATTAGCAGGTACTTTTTGTAACGATTTGCTATTTCATGCTGGAAAACAAAGGAAACAGACCCAACGTTTGCTTTCAGGTACGGTTCATTACATAATAGACATCTACTACTGAAGAGCTTGAATACAATTTACACGAGCCAGGTAGAAGTCGGACCTACAATCTTATGATCCGAAATCAGACGCGTTATTTATTAATCCGCTGGCATTTCACATAACCTGAATTCCCCCATAGTGTGCTCAGCGCCGCTACTAGTAATGCACCGCTCCGTCTAAAATTTCAAAGTGAGAAACATGTGTTTTCTGATTTTTTATGAGTTTTAAAATATAATTTATTTAAATATGACAAGGGGTTTATGTTTCGCACTGAAATTCCGATTGATTGAGAATTCAAAGAAAGACTGTTTTCTTCCACAACACCGTATAATTTTCACATCCACCAGACTCCAACCTCTCCAGACCTTGCTGGTTGAGCAATTGCTCCGATAAATTAGGTCACGGATCGTGTTAACTCATTTCTTCTCAACACAACATTTCCTGGTGCACGTTTTCTCTATGAAAAAAATACATTTTTCCCTTGCACGATTTTTCGTTTTTTATCAAAGCGTACAGAAAGAAAAAAGAAGAAGAAATAGTGTTGCAAAAGAACTCTGTCGCCCTTGGGAGATGTCAAACGCATTGGACATGAAAAAATGCCAGATAAAAGCCAGTTCTCTTCGTTTCTCAGTGTCGGGGCTGCAATGTAAAAGAGGCAATTTGCTCTGAGAGCATGCTCAGCGCTTACTGAATGCAGATGTCTCAGAGCGGTGTGTCCAAGTGGCTGTAAAAGGTGATGGCTATCCTGTCACCGTAGCTTAGTTGGTTAAAGCACTTGTCTATTAAACAAAAGAACCTAGATTCAAATCCCAGCCGTGTCTTTCTTCCTTTCTTGTAGTACAGAACGTACCATTTTGGGCACTCACAAAGGGCTTGATTTCGTTAAATGCATGTGTTCATTTCCTTTCTGGAAAACTTATTTTTGATGAAATTCACACAGCTTGCGGAAAATGAAATCCAATTCTTGGTTATCAGTGCAGAAGAAATATTACCGGCTGGCAAAATAAACGGTAAGAGATTTTTTTTAACCAGAAATTTGTGATTCGAGAGAAGGACCTACAAGTTAGTCTCTGTGGCGCAATTGGTTAGCGCGTTCGGCTGTTAATCGAAAGGTTGGTGGTTCGAATCCACCCAGAGACGGATTTCGTTTGCGATGTAAACATTGTCTTCGGTCGATTGGATTTCTCAGCGAAACCATAGCCTTTTTAATATTTGCAACAAATGCGAGTGTTTAACACGTGTCAGGATCACCAGGAAATGTCCAACAATGCCCAACATCGTAACTCCCCAGAAAACCATATTCACCCAAGAAAAATGATCGTCGAATCGTCATTTATACTCCAGTTGAATCCTCTGCTGAAATATTTTAAAAATACAATGCAGGTTTGTTTGAGAACTTGACAAGCATTGTTACGATAGCACTGTGCAGTTGGATTTTGATATTTTGACATATTTACCTTAATTTTAAACATAAATACTATACAGTCTATTGTAATTTTAAAATATGTTAGCTGAGGATGCAAAGGGGTGAAAGGGAAAGATCAGAGGGTATACAGATGCAGCCATTCAAAGTGCGCGTTACAGACACGTACCGCAGGTGACGTCGCTCAGTATGACGCAAGATGACGCGTGGCACCGCAGTACGTGATTGGTTGACCGACAGGGGCACTCGTGGTCCGTTGGTCTGTCGTAGAAAGACTTACAGTAAACGTCTTTGCTGTGCCCGTTGTAGGTATTGAATTTTACCACTGAAGGGAAATCTTAGTAGCTGAGCATAAAAAGAATAGGAGCATACTGTAACGCGTGTGAAGGCCATACACGATATTAATTTTGGAACATAAACATACAGTGTATAGCTGGTCTTGGTACTTTAAAGAAAAAAATACACACCAGTATTCCATTTCTCCCTAAACATTTTAAGCTTCGAAGTCTTTAACTAACGCGATACCGGAGTCAACAAGCATACTTTTAGAATTTGATTAAAAGGGAATATAATATGGAATCGCGTATCTAAAGAATTTAATAACGGTATTCGTGTGCTGCGACAGGGCTGTGTAGGGCTGTTTCGCCTGCCTGTTCATGTGAGCTGTCTTGTAGCCGACTGGTCTAGGTGCGTGACTACTAGCTGATAGGTTGTGTGTTCGAATCCAGCTGGTGCCGGGCTTTTCTTTTAACAAACATTTCTTCAAAAAAATAGAATAGCGATATTATGGACAATCAATTGACTTTTATATTTCAAAATATCGCAACATGATCGATATTTGCGATATTTTGAACATATCTTCCCTTTTGACAGCGGTGCCTGCTTCTATTGTGTGTGTGCAACAGAGTAAATTTTTAATAGCGTTTTAAGCGAATAGGTAATTAGATTGCTCATAAACCTAATCGCTTTTTCTACATAAACACAGCATGATTGCTCTCTGAAAATGCTTTTCCTTTATTTTTAAAGTAGGGTCAGATTTCAACTATAGATCGTATTATTATAAACTTTCTTGGAAAAATGTATTTTATGTAAACCATGTTTGCTATTAATTCATTTAGGGCTAAAATACGTTCATTGTCTTCCAATCGAGTCGAGTTGACATTGGAAGCCTGCCACACCCGGACTGTTAAACCAACGCATTAGCACGTCAAAGCCCATTGAGGGTATTGAGCCAGTATTGGCTTTAGTATTCCCCCCCTCTCCCCTCAATTCAATTCAATTCAAGGTGTTTTATTTGCATGACAGATGGGTACAAGCAGTGTTGGGTATGTATATTGTAACGCTTACGGCAGACAGGCACTGTGTAAGAGCCGGCGCACCAGAGCAGCGCACCGAGGGAGCGTCTGCATTTATAACTTGGTTTTTAAAATTAGTCAAGCAATATGAAGCATCTTCTTTTACTTTTAAGTCCCTTAAATACATTGAACACAGCTTTCTCACCACTTAAGATTGCTCTTGATACCATCCTTACACAAAGCAGAAGGGAGATCTTAGTGCCTGAGCATAAAAAGAATAGGAGCATACTGCAACGCGTGTGAAGTCCATAAACGATATTAATTTTGGAACTTAAACATACAGTATATGGCTGGTCTCGGTACTTTAAAGAAAACATACACACCAGTATTCCATTTCTCCCTAAACATTTTAAGCATCGAAGTCTTTAACTAACGCGATACCGGAGTCAACAAGCATACTTTTAGAATTTGATTAAAAGGGAATATAATATGGAATTGCGTATCTCAAGAAATTAATATGCAATAACTGAGTCAAGGGACTCAGAGGATCCAAGGCTAGACTGAGTATAATAGGCTTCGGGCTTCTATTGTGACATCTACTGTAAATTACAGAAATGTTAAAAGTAAACAAAATAAAGTAACTAAAATGTGGTGTGAAATCACCCCTTTAGACACCCCTTTTACTTCACTGGTGTCAGATATGAAAGGCAATAGTCTCCCGTTCTGTCTGCTGCGTGTTGCAGCAGAGGGACTCCCTGCAGCTGAAAGGGGCAGAGTAACTTGCATGCCCTCTTACTAGAGTGTACAGTTTACACATGCACGACTTTAAAAGCTAGCAAGACAGGTTTCGATTCACATTAGCTGGCGAGCCTTGTTAAAAAAACGAATGATAATGTAACATGCCACTGTTCATGAACAAAGTTATACTGAGATTTCCTAAGATACGCGATTAAAAAATAAATAAATAAAAATTTGAATCTCCTGCGGAACACATTCCATAAGAATCAGTGGTTTTACAGTATATATCGCCTTTAAAGGTGGCTTCTCAAAACGCTTTACGGGATAAAAACAACCAGAACAGCAGCAACAACAATATTGTATTTCGTTGCACTTTGAAAACCAAGTAATAACTTAACTATACAGTACGTGCAAACGTTTCGTATGTTGCTGTCGTGAATGCCTGCGTACCCATAAGTATCTTATTTGCCTTGAGTCTGTCTACAGTCTCTGTCCCACTACCCCCATCTCTCCCTCAATTCAATTCAAGGTGTTTTATTTGCATGACAGATGGGTACAATTCTTGTTGGGATTGTATACTTTGATATTTACACCCGGCGCGGCACCGAGGGAGCGTCTGCATTTATAACTTGGTTTTTAAAATTAGTCAAGCAATATGAAGCATCTTCTTTTACTTTTGAGTCCCTTAAATGCATTGAACACAGCTTTCTCACCATCCTTACACAAAGCAGAAACTGTCCGATGACTCACAGTACAAGTGGAAAGATTACAGATTTTAATCGTCTTTAATTTTGTCTTTAATTTTGCCTGTGGAGTGTATCTTATTAAGCTCTAAATTGCATTTTGAGCGCGGTTTTTTACTTTTTTTTTAATTGCATTTTGGGCGCGGACAGCACATACAAGGGTTAATGAACTGCGCCAAGAAATTTAAAATAGTATTCTTTAGGTGTGAGGGTAGGAGTGGACCGCAGCAGGCATAATCAGCAAACCAGGAAAACAAAGAACAGGACAGGTGAGATGTGTATCCAGAAAGCGAGTGATCAGAAAAAGGAAATGGAAAACGCAGAAAAAGGAAACGCTTTACAGGATAAAAACAATAACAACAGTAGTGGCTGGGCAAACGATTTTTTTGATCGAAATACAAATTGAGATACTGTACTGTATAATGATGTGCATGAACAAAGGTATACTGCAATTTTCCTTAGATACGCGATTAATGCTTCGTAGGAGGAGGCGGTCTTTTCCTCTTGTCTAACAGTCTGTCCACAAACAAAACATTCCTGTTAGACAAGAGGAATTGAAAAAAAACAATTTTGTCAATGAAAACCGGTGTGTGTGTCTCTCCCTGCTGGATGTTCCTCTCACAAACTGCTGAATGAATAAAATAATTTTATTGAAAATGCCTTTGCGATTGTCTGGTATTTAATTTGGTCCCTTTTAAATGTTTTTCGATCTACTGTATTGCTTTGAGATGCCACTTTTAAAGGCGATATGTAAAATAAAGTTTTTTTTATTATTGTTATAGAGAAACATGATCAGATTTTCCCTGGTTCAGAAAAAAGATCTAAAGTGCTACACATAACTTTCTTAATTCGATGTATTTAAAGCAGTGAACTACTGTAGGTGTCACATAACATTCAGAAATACAATCACGTATTTGACAAATAAAAACGATTATAATCTAATCCTTCCACGTTTGATCCCAAAATCCCAAGAAATATAAATCTTGACGGGTAGAAAGCTATGCTGAAAGTTTATTAAGATACTTAGAAGACAAAGATACTGTATCAATTTATGTTGCATTAGCCTGATTATGATTAAAAAACACATATAATTAAACACGTGTTTGCGATTTAAATCAGAACACGATTTAAATCAATATAAATGTTTATATTGTAACGCATACTGTCCAGCCTCCATTTCTCTATAAAAATTTACTCTGTTGCACACACACACACAATAGAAGCAGGCACCGCTGTCAGAAGGGAAGATATGTTCAAAATATCGCAAATATCGATCATGTTGCGATATTTTGAAATATAAAAGTCAATTGATTGTCCATAATATTGCTATTCTATTTTTTCGAAGAAATGTTTGTTAAAAGAAAAGTCCAGCACCAGCTGGATTTGAACACACAACCTGCCAGCTAGTAGTCACACACCTAGACCAGTCGGCTACAAGACAGCTCGCATGAACAGGCAGGCGAAACAGCCCTACACAGCCCTGTCGCAGCACACGAATACCGTTATTAAATTCTTTAGATACGCGATTCCATATTATATTAGCAGAAAAGCTTAAAACTACCACTTTTTCACACGCTATTTCACATGCTAGTTAAATACTTCGATGCTTAAAATCGTTAGGGAGAAATGGAATACCGGTGTGTATTTTTCCTTTAAAGTGCCGATTCCTGGAATCTGACTGGCTGACACCCCTCTGAAGTGGTTCCATAAAATCTGGTATACGGAAAAGAAAGCGTTGATAAATACAAGTGTCTTTTAATACACTCTTTGCTGTGCTCTTGAGGATCCTTGTGATACTTTAAGCTCTAGTTGAATGATAAGTGTCGCATTTTAAATCATTTTCGTAGTTAGAAATTATGAAACGCCCTGTTAAAAGCAAGGAAGTTTTTATGCCCGTTGAAGTAAAACAAAATGCCTGACAAAGTGTGGCTTGGACAGATTCCAAGTGCTTGTACAAATGTGCTAAAGAAATTATACTTTGAGTATACAGCTTGTCTAAAGTCATCCATTATTAATACTATTAGTAATATCTTCAGTAAAGGCTTTGATGCATAAATATTTCTGATAAAGGTAGGTTGTGTACTTTTGTCCAACTGAGCAATCTTGCTTTCATAAAATATACCAACATTTTAATGACTGATGATTAACATGCTGTAATACACAGTTCAAAATTAAAGGCTCAAATGCTGTACATGAGAGGTTAAGCTCCCCCTGGCGGTTTTACAAGGCGACGGCGGATAGTTAACCACGTGACACCACGTTAACTGCGTCATACCGCGTGATACTGTGACACGCCCACCGGGGTATGCCGCGAAATACCTCACGCATTTTGAATGGCTGCATCTGTAGTAACAAGGTTAGGATTGGTGGAGGTGGTAGGGGTGTTGATGGTTTTTCTCTGTAGAGGATGATTAAATGTTTTATCCTTCTCTGAAGTGAGAAACTGGAAGAGTTGGGAGTTGAGAGATCTGATGAGGTTAGATATAAAAGGAAGTTGATGTGGAGCTGTTAGCAGTAAAAATTACTTAATGTCTTTGATGTTGTCATCAAAGATAAACTGCAGTCAGCAAAGATAAAAAGAAAATTATCTTTGCTTACTGCCCTGTCTTTCTCACACTTGAAGAAGGCTCCACAGCCGAAACGTTGTGATTCTTTTCTTCTCTTTTCAGCTTGGAATAATCCTTTACTTGTTCCTTTGCAGCCTACGCATGCTGACGCAGCTACTCACCTGATATTTAACATTCCTATAATCACAACTATGAATACCACTGTGGGTATTTTTTCCATGATTATTTATTCTGTCATTGAAGCATATTTTATGTCATACCGAAGTGTCATAATCACTGAAATTTTTTTTTTTCATTTAGAAAATAAGAAAATGATAAATCACTATGAATTGCATTTAGCCTGTTCTGATCTAGATATTCTATATACTTTAACATGCCATGTTCACAATGTCACAACTCAGAAATGCAACAGTGAAGTGTTGTAATTACAAATGTACATACTGTTGGTGACATTGAGATGTTTTGGTAATGAGGAAGGAGGGACATGCAGTGTTCACAGGATCAAATTTAAAAAACAATACAGTAAAATTTCTTGTACTTCGGGATTATGAGAGCCTGTTACATTGTGTCTCACACCTCAGTGTCAGAATTTTGAGACGTTTTTATAACCAGGGGGAAAACACTTTAACCAAATCAGCCAAGGTGCTGTCAGAGTATTAACATCATGTCTGCGTCGGTGATTACACCTGACTATCGCTGGAGGACAGTTCACTGTGAACAAGTCAGCCTGCATAATGAGGGGGAAGAGATTGACCTCTGTGATGCACTATAGAGTTACACTAACCTTCAATCAACTGTTTTATGCTGCATTCTACCCTATTGGTAAATATTGGTTTCCGTGCGTGTAATATTCCTTTTTTTGTCAAATATTTTCAAGCACAGAGTTTGCTGTTGAAAATAAGCCTTGTGGTTCTCAATGTTGTGATCCTTTTCCCCCAGTGTCACCCAAATTGATACATTGTGCTTTGGCAATTCTTCAGGCTATATTGTTTAGAGGAGCTCAGTTGAATTAGTTTGCGTAGATTAAGTATTTCTTTTCCCTTTAATCCTTTAAAACATATTACATTTTCAATACATTGTACTGTATCTTTCTTCCTACTAATTGTCATCATTTTTTTCTGGCTTGATCTTGTAATCAGAGATTTCAGAATATTCCTTAAAAACTAGTAAAAGAAGAGGGACAGATTCGTGCACACTAAAAAATATGAAAGGGTAGCAGGACACAGTAACCACCAAACATCTTATAGATTATGAATGTGCCTGAATTTTTTCAGTGATTTAGAGGGTTCTGCCATTTTAGATGTTATGCTGTTCCTGTGTGATGTATCAAATGTGTTATTTAAATCTCCAGTCATTACTATATCAGTCTGAAGGCCTTGCAGTATAGATTGCAATTCATCCAAAAATGCCAAGTTTCCCACTGGTGATACACACAAGGAAATTAATGTACATTTCCCCCCCAAATCAACCAATTTAAAATCAAATACCACCCTCCTCATCTGCAGGTGGAGAGATTAATGTCAGAAGAAATACAGGTTTAAAAGTCAGGAGCATTGATAGTCCTATTTTAAAATTATGCTAAAATACTCACAATATATTTAAAAAGTTCTGTAAAATGCAAAAATAATTAAAAAATATTAAAATAAGGTTAAAAGAAATGATACACAGTTATAAAGCTCAGGAATGATCAATTTGAAGTTACAATCCACTTACAATATGCCAAAAATGGCAAGAATATGTAAAACAGGTGTATAAAATTAAAAAGAAATTAAAAATAAATACTAAATACTTTTAAAATTCAGGAATGTGATTGGTCAGATGCTTACGATGAGTGTTGCTGGTGTTTCGTGTGATTTAGCGAATTGAAACAAAATATTCAATTTAAAAACGGCAAAAGCTCGTATGAAAAAAAAGTTCGTAATGTAAGTATCTTTGTTGTAAGAACTGCGCCAGAACTAGTGTATTCATATACATCAGAAAAGCACCTGAACTTGACTGGTTTAGATTCAGTTATGTGCATTGGGAACAAAAGGGAAACTTACATGGATTTTATTAGGTTTTAGGAATCAGAAAATTTATTTTTACACGTTTATGCCTAAGAGCAGAAATAACTTCCTGCTTTCAGCGCTTTTTTTGTTTCTGCTTGTAACCTCGAACAGAGAAACCCAGTACTGACTCACAGAAACGCCCCGGAGTTTCGGTGTTTCTGGGATTTAAGAGGGTTGTATGAAGACAGTAAAGGGGAGTTTTTTTTCGCCGCTGTAGAGTATGAAGGCGGTGTGACGAGTCTGGAGGGAGGAGACGCGCATTCCGCACGGGGAGCGCAGAGCAATGAGTTTCACCTGCAGCTCGCCGAGTCCTGTCCTATACAACCCCTGAGCCCAGATACACAGAGTCTCCAGCCAGTGTTGGAGATGTACAATTTCAATAGTTGTTTTTTTTAAGCAGAAGCCGGGATTTTTTCGCTGCTATTATTATTTTATTATTATTATTTTATTATTATTTTATTATTGGAGTTAGTGGTTACTGTGCTAGACCGGCGCGAATAGCGCTCCTATTTATTTTCTCTGCTCAAATACTCTGCTGGGCAAAGCTTAAATTAAAACCTTTTTCTGAAACATTGAGTGTGAGGGGTAACAGGTGGAGTTTAAAGCCAAATAAAGGGCTGTTTTGGATGAAAGCAGTAGATTGGGTCTGATCGAGCTCGTTACTGACCTCACTCATGCAAACTCCATACGCGGTGTTCGGGGCTACGTGCGATAAAGAGAACAGTACCTCCTTGTGATGTATCAAGAATACACATAATTATGGAAGCCCATTTCCGCCAGGGAGTGGGGAAAAAAAACCCGCACAATGGTATCTCATATTTGCGATTTCGAAATTATCCCCATATAATTCTGTCCTTTTGTTATTGTAACGGATTTGGGTTCTAGGGCTTGTGCCCTTGTCGCTCCCGCCCTAGTTCGTGCCTCACTGTATAGGCCAGAACCCAGGTCTTGCCAACTAAGCTAAAGACCTTCAAGTAAAAAAGGAATTGTATCAGAATTCGTTTTGGATAGGTTTGTGAAATTTGAGTTAGATACCTAACTCACCAGAGCTGTTTTTATAACAAAATATGGGAACTGGAAGAAAAGCAATAGGGCACTGCTGGAGTTTATAGACTGTGATGCAAATACAGGAATAACTAAGAGAGGAGGGACTAGTTCAGGAGCACAACCGGCTCTCCCCTGCCCAATCTCACAGCAGGGTCTGTTGTACCCCAACATGAAATTCAGTATCTTGGAGCTCAGCTTTTGATCACTCAGCTGAGAGATGAGCCCTGGGAGTATGGGGCAAATACGGGAGACACGCGTTACTCGAGGGAGAGTTTTTATCCCTAAGGGATGACTTGTTTTACAACAGCAGACAATATAATGAAACGAAACCTCTGTTCTGCTGCTCCAGGCTGGTTCCACTGGGAACAAGTGGGGCTAGGAGCTTGTGAACAGCAATTGCCCCAGTGAGCAAAAGATGTAGAATATACTTCTATTAAACACATACCTTAGACATATAAATGTGGTCCGTAATTCGTCTAGAAAGAAATTCTAATATATCGTTATATGTCAATTATACATCTAAGATTATATGTTCATTATACATAAATGGTTGGAGTTCTATTATACGGATAACTTTAGAGGACTATTGTACATATGTTTAAAGGTCTATTATACATCAAAGAGAGATTTTATAGGCATAGAAACTAGTAAATCAAGCCAATGATTTGGTTTAGAAATTTATTCTGAAAATATACAATCATTCACACCTGAAAAATATGTAGTTCAAATTATACATTATATACAATATTGTAATCAACATATGGCTAATTATAAAAAACACAACTAGTAAACTTTAGCTACAAATTCTTGTAACATGGCAATATATATAGTAAAGACAAACACAAACTAATTACCTGAACATGCTAATATTTAACTCAAAAACACATTTCAATTCAAATGTAAATTTTGAAGCTTATAACTTCTATATTTCCAAGAAAATATTATTACAATGTGAAGTTAAGACCAACTTTTGCTGTTCACCATTTGCAAAGACCTCTAGAATTGTCCTAACAGTTAAAACCAGCAACTTATCATTTCCAGTGTCCAGACTTCCAGGCCCCCTGCCTTGCATACGCAATCTTCAAACAAAGCATTGTGTGCTCCTTTATTTCTTTTTCTGTTGTTGTTGGGTGGGACTTCAGCACTGCAGCTAGGATAAAATTTTATATTAGTACTCAAATAAATAATGATTATCTCTTCTATAAATATCTATAAACTAAATTTTGTGGATATTTTAACTTGATCAAAGTACAAATGTAACGGAAAAACATCTTAAAAATCAATAAGCAATACCTTGACAACACTGTGAACACACTCCCTCTGACATCACTGCCACCTACTCTCCAAAGTTGGTTTATTTGGAAATAATATATTTGAAATAATATTAGAAGCTTTTTTACTACTGGATCTTCATTAATCAACTAATCAGACATACACATTACCCATGACCACTCAATGGAACGAACACATTTTCACATATTAACTGCACTTTTCTGCAGTATTTGCTCAGTCTTAGAATACAAAGTGACCATATTTCAAAGTTAAATTGTAGTAACATTTTAGAACATAGAACATTATGTAAAACACTTTATTTTGGCATTAAAAGATAAGTAATATTATACATTATAAACTAAAAATAAGAAAGTATGCCAGATATGGATCCTATTAATCAGATGTAGGCTGTCAAATTTTGACCCATCTGTAACCTAGAATACTAGTGAATATTTTCTACACCACAGAGAGAATATACAGTAATATCATACCAGCAGCAAAGACTCGGTCGTGTGTACAGAACTCATCCATTGTGCTCAGCCTCTTGATGTGGAACTGGGAGTCCAACAGTTCTGTACACCTTCCCACACACCTCTGATCTCTATCAGGAGACCCAATACCCACTTCTGAAACTCTGAAATAATTCACATTTTGCATTAACATTTGAAAGGAATTGGATCAGGATTTTCTTACACTATTGTTATATTAGCATTACTGTAGTGTTGATAATGTGCTACATGCAATTTATAATCTTACAAATTTTAAGTTCCCACATTTGTAGTTGATTTTACGTGATCTTCACCTTCAAACTATTTAAGGTGCCATTTATTGCTTATTAAAGTACTATTTTTAATCAAAATAATATTCAGTAAGACCAGTAAGTAGTATAAAGTGACACCTTTCGTCAAACTTTTTGACAGGTACCATGCCCCCTTTTTCAGCCAATGGGAGGCCGTGGTTGGCGGATGTTCTGCCCCCTTTTCAAACAATGGTGTGTTACTATGGTCGGATGTCCCGCCCTCCACCGGAGCTAATGATTTCTAAATAAGTGTATAAAAGCACGTATTAGCGACGAGGGTTGGAAGGCGATCATGTCTGCCGCGGGGTTGAGCGCGCTCTATTATAACCCTAGGGAATCGGGGGGTTACGGCGACATGGGAAGTCTGGCGAGAGCCACGAGTTCCCGGGGTGTGAGAGCCAGTCGCGGCCGGGTGTCAGACTGGTGTCCGGCCAGCTGGCTTATACGCTGCACAAGCTCACGCTGGTACCCGAAATGGATTGGCAGTGGCAGGCCGACTTGGTGGACATGAGAGACTACAGTGAGTTCAACGATGGTTCCTGTTACATCTTATCACGTATGGACATGTTGTCTAAATATGCCTGGGCCATGCCACTGAAAAGTCTGGAGGGGGCGTGACAAGCGCTTTCCGAAATATACTTCAAGAGGGTCGTACTCCTAAAAAGCTACAAATGGACGAGGGAAAAGAATTTCTTAACGGGACCTTCCAAAATTTTCTCAAATGTGAGAATATTGAACATTTCGTTACGGCCAGCGATGTGAAGGTTAGTGTCATAGAGAGGTTTAACAGAACTATTAAAACTTGGATTTTTCCGCAGCACGTTTCATTTCATGCATGAGCTGATCGATGTTGCAGTAGTACCCTCCAGGTAAGGTACGTGTCCATATAGTCTCATTGCTGACGAACAGAAAATCTTCATCTTGATCAAACGTGTTTAGCGTATGCGGATAGTGCAGCTCGACCAGACCCACTTCCCAGTTACCGTCCAGGTCAATCGCCTTTGCTAGATACTCTGTGAAGTACGTGCTGGTGTTCGTTGGAAACATTTTTGAGGATGAATTACTGGCCAGCGTAACATTGAAGCCATTGGGGTTCATTTTTCAGTACCTCTATATGTCTCTGACCTCGGAAGCCTTTACCCAACTATTGAATTTATCGCTCCAGCCGCGCCACTTTACCAAAAGCTGTTTGTTTTTACCACGCTCCCTGGCTGTTAAAATCTTTTGGATGCGATAGACGCTCTCAGCAGTGGGGTTTATCTTCTGTAGCTCCTCTGTGTAGAAGGAGCCCTTAATGTCATCGCCTGCGTAGTCCTGCAGTTTGTAATAGGGTTTCAGAGCCGGGGTCCGCTCTTTGACACTGAAAATTTCATCTGTGAAGGTCTGTTCATACCCCTTCTCAAACACTCCCTTTATTTTGGACACCCGCACATGATCACCACATTAAATGACAACTTTGACGGTTTTCGCTTAAAGTGTTCGCCATAGACAGTTCTCCACATCTCAAGGGAGTTGTCAGTCGTAACAGAAGCCGGGGTTCGTTTAATAGTCGTGTGGTAACTATGATTATAAAAGTAAATAAGATCAGACAGATCGGCAATATATCGAAGTGTTTTTGTGTGTCAGGTACCTCCACATTTTTGTTTTAATAGTTCTGATAAACCTCTCTATCACACTACTGCTCGGTGGGGGAAGGCGGGACATCCGCCCTATAACAACACACCATTGGTTGAAAAGGGGGCGGGACATGGTGTTTTAAAGTTTTGACAGACGCTGCACACCACAGTGGGGCAGACTTGAGTTTTTCAAGTAGCTCTCGGTTACCAGCGTTGGCTAGCAAGGTGCCTGGTACATTGATTGTGAACATATCCCAACCCCTGTGAACACATCCCAACCTTTTAGCTTCTTACCGGCCGCAACTGATTGCTGTTGTGTGAGAGCTCTGACAAGATCAATCATGTGAGAGCCCTCAACGGGTGCCCCCTTGTACACAAATTTTCCTTTTTAATTCCAGGCTATTAATGGTTTATTGCGTGCCATAGTCTTTAACAATATCTCGGCATTTCTCTGGAACCACTGAGACGCGCTGTCGGTCGATGACGGCTGTTGTGGTAACGCGTGTAATAGATCGGCGGGTGCATTTTCGGGTAGTACAACAGTTAAAGTCCCCTCTTCAGAAACCTCCTGGCGTACTAATGTCAAATACCGTTGTAACACCTGACTATACAATTTCACTTTTTCATATTCAGGCAGATGCGAGTTCTGAAAAATGTCTCTCATTTCGTCATCCAACCTGTGGGTTGTTATTTTTCTCACATCGCTTTCGTTGCCGGACTGGTCTTGGAGTCGATAGAGCTGTTTCTGAGGTACAAGGTACATTTTTTTTCAGTGTGGTCCATTATCGGTGTTGTAGAAGCTCCGTAATCAATGGTACTGCAATACTCAACAGTGTCCCGATAAAACTGCCGGACTGGTTCACCAAGAGTCTCTTTCCTTTAAGAGAAAGACCCTTTTGACTAAAAGTCTTTAACAGCTTATGCGTTCTCTTCAGGGTCCCAAACTGCTTAGCAGGCTTCGCTATTGCCTGTACAAGATCATCTGAAGCCCCACAGAGAATAGCTTTCCGGTGACTGGGGCTGGCTTTTACCAGAAAATGTAAGTGTCAGGTTTCTCCGAACGCGTGAAGACATGACGATGGCCCGAACGTGTTTTTTCTACTGAGTCTATGGTTGCGAGATCACCGACTTTTAGATTCTTTAAATACATAAGCCGCGGGTTCATCTGGGGGGAAAAGACCTGTTCACAAGCGATAGTCATCTGGGGTGTCGGCATTTAAATCCACCAACAAGTAACCGAAAGGTTTTTTAGTAGCGTCATCGAACGCTTTACCGGGGTACATCTGCCGGGACAGGGTTGTAATCTGTAGTTTATCTCTAGGGTTTTTAAACAGCACCATGTACTTTGTATTTAACGCTATGGTTCTACTTTTCCGGCCTTGACAAACACATTTTGGACGATATACATGATGCTGAGGTTTCGGTGGTGTACGTATTTGGTAAAAGGTTTTTCTATCTCATTATTTTCACACGCAGACTCCATCAAATCATCAACTATAATCAAATTTACTCTATCCGGTGGCAGTAGCTGGTCGTCGGAAAACAACGTCGGTAGCCCTTCTATAAACTGAATGTATGGAAATTTCACAAGCAACTCAGCGTATAGAGGTTGCCAGCAGCTGTAACACCAGACTATGTTTTCGGGTTTACGAGTCATAATGGTATCACCGTTCTCCAAGAGTTATTTTATAAAATAACTTTTACCACAATTCAAGGGTCTGGACAAAATGCATGAAAAAGTGTGTTTTAACCCAACATCCATCGTGTTAATATCCGTAGGGCAACGATGTCAAATTTTCTTGCAGCACCCGCTTGTCGTACACCACCTTCTGGGTTTTCTTTAAGGTCCGGGTCTCAATGCACCAATCCTTTTTAACACGCACGATCATCGGCTGTTGAATAGAAATGTGTTTAAATTCCCGGCACTCTGCATAAGGGTTAACGCCATAGTCAAAAACCAAGTCCCGCAAACTCTCAAAGTTAACTTTTTCACAATTGTTCACATTGAGTGTAATGCCTTTCACCTTTAAACAGGCTTTCCCACCAGACAGCTTGTACCCGTATGACTCGGGTCCTGTTGACACAAACTCGGTGATGTGTTGTCCAGCATCGACTTCGCTGGTCAGCTCACCCAAATAGTCACCCAGCCCCGGATTCCACTCACCCTCCCGGCTCACAAAGATAACGGAATCTGTGTCGTGGTACAGACAGCGGCCTTGCAAAGCATTTAGCAGGTTGTATAACTCCAAGCGGGCATAGGCTGATGTAAAGCTAGCGATGAAAATGTTAGTGTTTGAATGGCCCGTATAGTGGTGTTTAGTGTGTTTCCACGTAACACAGGCTGTGTCTTCATCGATAAACTCGCAGGCTGACACCTCATGATATGCCGTAAATAAGTACCTGAACAATTCATCGGGGTTTCTCACAATGGTGGTCTGTGGTAAATTGTCTCTTTGCCCATACTTGCCCCACAAACTGGCAATTTTTGAAAGCTGTCTTTTGGCCGGATTCTTTTTAATGTTGCCGGGGTCCAGCCGGACACCCTCTTTTTCATAATATTCGCTGATATATCTTTGTTGTTTCGCGACATCTGTACACCACTCTGGAAACCCCGAAGCTTCCTGTTTCCCTTTCAGATGCAGTTTGATGTAGTCGGGGAAAAAAGATCGTGTGAGGCCTTTTCGAAATGCCAAATTTAGTAAATTTTACACACTCTATACCCCAGATCTAAGACCATCTGCAATTCAGGGGTGCACCAGTCAAGGCGCGATCTTCATCACTGTGCTCGCAGGGAGTGGTCTGTTTTGTTTCAGCACACGTACGACACAGTGTGAAAAACAGTTTTTTGTCAATTTTGGTTGGAAGAACTGGAAAGTACAAACGTCTGGGTGGGTAAACTTTCACCTTCGCTAAACCGAAATACAGTTTTAAATCTCCAAAGTTGTAATAAATTATTCGGGGGTGCCCCAGTGGGTATTTTTTAGTTTTGTTCACAAACGGATACAGACTGGTGAAATCATAGTAATGAATTTTTTCACCGGGCTGCGCTGTGTAATGCAAACAAATAGCATTTGTTCTCACCCCAAAAAGCGAATCGCGCGGTTGCAGAGGCTCTGGTAACTGCGCAGCTGTTAGAAATTTACCCAAGTCACCATTTTCAACTAGCATGTCTCTGAACTCGTACTCCCACAAAACACGCACGTTAAAACCTCTCATTTTGAGAAAATTAATTTTCACCATCGTCTTTCTGTACAACCAACTAAAAGTAGTGTTTGTCAGCGGATTAAAATCGTTTTCACAATAACAAACGCTACAACCGTGAAAAAAGCAACCATTGAACTCAAAGGCTGTCTGCACTCCGTCAATTACAGCATAACCATCCAGAAAATATGGACCAACCTTGAACTCACCTGCCGTGGTTAACGCGTGTTGGATTTTAACGGGCTCTGTGTGTTCGATGTACATAAGCCATTGAATGCTGGGTGTAGAAAATCGTTTTTGCTGGCGGTGGTAATTTTCATGGGGTAGCAACGCAATCGTCTCTTCCTGTAAAAACGTAAGTCTGAACATGGCCATGCAGACACTAGCGATGGTCACAAACTGAAAGGGGTCGATGCACACAACGCAGGCGGCCCCTGACTCAGTTACGCGTGTCTGTCTGGTCATATTCTTGACCTCGTCCCGAAACCTGACACAGCCTTCTCTTAGAACTGCCACATCCAACTGGCAGTAACGTTTCAACTCTCTCTGTAAGTTAAACACACTTCCCTTGCATTCTTCATACCAAACCAAAAACTAGGCTTTCTCGCTCGGCAGCATGTAGTTAACGCCGTAAAGTTCTGGCGGCGGCATCGGGCCGACATAATTTTGGTTTTCTGAAGTGTTCATCAAGTGTGGAAAATGACCCTTACCCCCGGGGAACCCCATGGCGGCCGGCAGTTTGCTTAATTTCATAGGCAGAAAGTTTAAAGAATCGATAAATCTGATGTTCAGAGCTTTTACGGTCATACACATTATCTTAAAACCCTGATTAATTAGTTCAACGTCCATCTTTTCAGCTAACAACTGTCTGATCACTAGGTAATTGTCATATCCCTTGCCATTGTGCGATATGAACGTATGGTTTTTGAAACGTCTATCGATAAATTTACACACAAAATCCTTTAGACAAGTTTCACCATAAAATTCCCAGCTTCGTTTATTGTCAATATGAAGGGCGTGGACGTAATTTGGTATGTGTGTCCCCGTTTCTTGCATGCATTCAAAGTCGAAAAAAATGTACTTGTTTGAAATTTTGGGGTTGTCCAAAGGCAGTATGTAGCACAAATGTGTGTCAGGGTGTCGTTCACGTAGTTACAACGCGAGCAGTTTCTCTTTACATTTGTGACTTGCGAGGTTATAAACCCCACATTTCTCACAAAAGACCCTGCGCTCGCACTTACTAACACCCGTCGCCGCATTCTGAAAGTGTCTCGCCAAACACTGAGAGCTACGACAAAAGACCTTACAGGCCGGGCAATTCAGAAATTCTGCATCAATTTCGCAACACTGGGGATCTAAACAGGTTTTACAAGCTTTAACACAGGCGTGTGCGTTCTTGTGGCTATACGCCGCATGGCAGTTAGTGCAAAAATACGCCGCCCCCACAAAAGCTTTAATATTTAAAACCCCCGTAAAAATGCTCTTCATGCAGTAGAACAAAAAGTATTTTAGAATTTGGTGGTGTGGGCCCCGTTGTAAAATATTTCCAATCACCCTGGTCATGGTACAAAATTTTAATGACCACCTTTAAGTGTTTTTCAAAAGCTGTAATGTCTGACAAACGAATTTTTTGATTCTCTGGAAAACCCAACTCTTTGTGCATTCGTTTAGCGCCCTGTAACATTTCCCCATCGGTACAACCTTCATTCAACAAACCGTACACACTCCCGGCGAAACACAGATTACCGCCCGTGTAATGTAAGTCGATAAGGTGCGCTTTTTTCCGAGCAATTACCCGGCTGTACAGAACGGATTTAAATCTTCGGCGGGCACCCCCCTGCATATTCTGAACTATCGTCACCACTAATCGGAGGCTGGTCATCGGTGAGAACTTCTGTGTGGCTCTGTAAGAGGTCTGAGATGTGGCTTAAAAAATCGGCAGGATTTAATTCTCCGGGGTGTCTCCTGCGTGAGAACTAGGGTTTGTTAAAACCACCCGCAGTCAAACGCAGCTGTACAAAATCATTCGCCCCGATGTTTGGAGAAAGTTCATCCAATATTCTCTGGACTGCACCATGCACAGCGGGGCTATTCTGTCGAGATTAACAAAACGGAATTCTTCATGGTGCTCTGTTGCTCTAAAATTATTATAAGACCTGTTATAACTACGTATACGCTCCAGGAAAACTAAGGGGTCTCTATTCGCCCCTGCACCGCCACCAACCTGATTCAGATCGTTCAGTACAACCGGTTCTCGGTTACCGCCATCCTGTTCTGCTACGACACCCTCGGGCCTTAAGTTATTTTCTACCACTGCATTTTCATTGCGTGGTTCGGGCGACCCTTGGGAAATCTGATGCCTCTCTCTGAATCTTTGACGACGCAACAAACATGCTTTTGCCAGTTTAATTCTTTTATTTATGTACAAACGCTTGATGGTGGCAAGCGGTCAGTCTTTTAAACCCTTTTTAGACCGCATGCTTAGTCATTTATCACCGGGGATTTGCACCAATGAAGCATGAAATATCATCATCATGGTCTGAAATCCTGAGCTTAGAGGGGCATCTTCTGTAGAAATTATATCTAAGAGGTTAGCGGTGAAAACCTGGATCTGTTTTGGAAACAAGGTCTGTACACCTGCTAAAACCACTCTTAGACGCTCTAAAGCTCGTTTTTTGGACACCTCATTAGTGATCGCCGTTGATAGTGACTGTGTAATACCGCGCACTGAATCTAGCACATCACCCAACACCAAGTCTTTAGGCGCGTTATGATTTCTCTCCGCAGGCTTGACACGTCTGGCTTTGGTCAGCGTCTTAACAGCCGTCTTCGATGCAGTCACCACCTTAGGGTCCGAGGTTTCCGCCACATTTGTTTCGCCGCGCGTCGATACAGCTGCTGTGTGAAAAAATAAAAGACTTTTTATTACCACGCCAATGCTCCACATCTCAAAATCTGAAAACTACACTGTGATAAAAATAAAAGACTTTTCAACACAACAATCAATGAAATCTAAACTGTCAAAATCAGAAAACTACGATAACTATGATAAAAACGCCACACATGTGGCGCATCCTTACACAAAGGGCTGCGGGTGAATGGAACAAGTTACCCGGACATGTTGTTACACCGGTTTCCTTTACGGCTGTGGTGGCGCTACTGGGTCAAGCGGCGTGGTTAACGGCCTATAGAACCTCGCACAGACCAGTCGCTTTTAACTTTAAAAGCCAAGCAGTTTTAAAATAAGGTTTTTTAACACTCCCAAACAGAAAACTACGCAAAGTAGGATCTTTCAGCGAATTAACATCCTAACAAAAGAAGTAACGTTTACCGTAAGTGGATCATAACACATCTTGACCACGCTTAAATTATATTAACCTTTGCTTGTTGATTTCAGACGTTTTGAGCTCGTTGACCCAGTTAACGTGTTGGCTCGTCGCAGTTTATTTTTTGAAGGTTCGGGGTCTGCACGGAGTGGGAAAATACCATTAGTGAAAGAACTCAACACCGCAAATTACCAAAAAATTGAAAAACGGTGGGGATTTTTATTATAGACACGTTTAAAGGGCCATGCAAAAATAATATTTTATATAATACCGACCTCTTCTCTCAGGCGATCTGATAATATGCCCCGCACCCTCTGGTATGACGTGAACATCTGCATGTGTCTCCACAAGGTTTTGCGGTGGTATTGTAAACCCCAAACGAGGTTTTTTAAATGTGTAGAGACTTGTCCCTTCGCCCGCGTCTGCGGAATAGACACATACGAGTTTTGGTGTGGAGTATATACCCCTGTGTCTTTAAGACTCACATGGTTGTAAAGCGTTATTCAAAACATTGTCGTAATTACTCACCAGTGTTGTGCTGCGCCGTAACTGGTCTTTTTACAGCTGTGGTTTTCGGAGCTAATGGAAATGAATGGATACACACAGTCACGACCACATTACGGAACAACTCCCTGGTAATTCCATTATAATAATTCAATATTGCCTAGTATACAAATATTATACAACGTTTTGTAACTATAGCTAACATGAGACATGCACCGTGACGTTGTAATTGTCTCACAATAAGCCAGATATACATACCGCTGAAATTCGTGGAGTCCTCGTCTTCGTCTATCAAGTCGAACAGTGTTAAGTCTGTAAATAGACTATCTTTAGACTGTTGTAATTGATCGGCGTGATCCATTCTGACGAGTTAGGCGATAACGTGAGACTGTAAGAATTGGAATCCAGCCAAAACTTCGCCTGTTAAACCGCTGGTACTTATACTCAAACCGATAAACATTCTCTTCTAAGAAACACACATGGCCCCCCATAAAACCATTAATCTTAGGTGTCGTTGGGGGTGCACGTACTGGTCTGTAGAAATTATTTTAAGAAACATTTTAGAAAACGTTTTAGACCGTTACAATGTTAAAATCTATATTATTTTAAGGCATACAACGGTGTCTAAATTTCATAGCTGTTAAAACGTGGCGAAAATGTGCCACGGTGTCTTTGTTTGATTCACCAACAGACCGCTAAGAATATTATCAAGCAAAATGTTTTTTATTAACGCTATAAGAAAATGTATCTGTTCTTTATAGGGACGTGTTCACAAACCAAGCTTGACGTTTTGAGGTTTTATTTTTTCGCGATGCGATGTTAAGAACATTTTTGCGTGAAATACATGTGGTGCTTGTAAATTAGAAAACTTTACATGAATATAAAATGTTTATAAACATTCACGCTGAGGTCAATTTTAGACCCCCCACTCCACTCTGCATTCCAGAGCTTTTAAGTACCGTGACCCCTCCACCACCTCACGTCTCCAAAATATCTCTAATACGTGATTTTAAAACTTTAAGATCAACCCGTTAAAGTATAAAGAACAACACCCCATCATGTGTTGCCTGTTAATACCTTAAAGACTTTTACGCTTGCGGTGTGTGGAAATTTATTTCAAACTTTCGAAAAAAGCTGTTGCGAATGTGTTATCAAAAATAAGCTGTGTCTTATTACATTATTTTAAAAACTTTAAAATAATGTAATAATGTGTTTAAAATGTATTTTCTGGGCAAATACATCATGTGTGTTTGCGTTGTGTGTTAATACTTTTAAAGTTTAAAACTTATAAACTGATAAGTGAATATTTTTCGCTCTCGATAAAACAATGGCGGGGGGGGGGTCGTTCTAAAGCAACACAGCCAATTGAAAAATGTCTTGTGTTATGTAGGCGTGGTTACACTATTGGCGCATATTCTTAAACGCTCCGGCCTGACAGGGTCGCAGCGCGTCCCTGGTGCTGTCAGACACCGCCCCTTGTTGGGAGCTGTGAAGATGGCTTCTTTGTGTGGAGAAACATCGGGGTCCGCTGCTCTACAAAGTGTAGAGGTAGGCGGCTAAAATATTTTTTCTGATCGTAGAATTCTTGTATCGGCGCTTAGCGTATGTCATTTTAATACTTGGTCTTCTTTTTTGCAAAACCCGACCCCGCCCTCTGCGACGTGTGACAGCGGCGGGCGTGTGAGTTCAGATGGGGTACCAGATATTGAAGAACTGCCGGGTGTTAGCGATGATACCTTGCTACAAATGATAAATATTAACGAAAAACCTTAGCTCAAAAGTGCGTTAAATGCTCGATATTTTAGGTACAAAGCATGTCTATTTTGTTAAGCCTTCATTTACTTTTTCCTTTAATATAATAAAGAGGATGTGGATGGGTCAATCTTCAGACTACCGGCACAACTGAATGTTTCATGTCTATGCTTGTGTGTTCGGCCAAATATTAATAAAGCTGATGCCCAACCAGGTTTAGTTAATGATGTCCCTAATGAGCCCAATGTTATGGCCCAGATTGTGAAAGCAGTAGTTTATTGCATCTTCAAACACTGTTTAAAGGGGATCCTGGTTGATGACTGCCCGGCCTGTTTGATTGACCATCCCGGGCAGCGGGGTCACACATGCCTGTCTGTCGGCTACACAGATGGGTTTGAAGATGTGACGTTTGCCGCTTTACAAATTTATAAGTCTCTCAGTTTAGCCCGAATATTATCGGCTGTTCTGTACACCGCCAGGTGTCTGGGTTCGTACACCATTTCAAATGACACTGAGCGGGGCATAAAACAGTTGCTGAAAAACATAATTGAGGATCGCTCCCCATACGAGCATGTACACACCATACTTGAACAGCTGGATGAAAAATTAGTAGACGTGACTTTTGATGCGTTGCAAAAGAAACACCATTCTTATTTTTACAGATGCAAAAAAAAAGATCTATGTAAAATGTGAATACAGCTTTCACTCTGTTTTACAGACCCGGGTGTGCCATCGTCCGAAGAATGAAGAATTTCGAATGTATACGTCTGAATTCTTCCTAAGAGTGCTTTACACACTTCTCTACAAAGCTTGATATGCAAAACAAAGAGTCGAATGCTAATGTCCTTAAATTTGTTAAAGAGATAGATGTGTATGTCAAGAACTTGAGTGAAATTATTGCAGATCTGATGTTTTCAGATCAGAAACGGAAGCCTGGGGGGTTCTACAGTGTGTATTCCAAAATACAGCGTGTTTTGCACAGAACCTGTGGTAACACCATCCCGCTGATTACGCAGGCAAATTTTTTTGCACTGTTAGATCGGATCGCCCAGTGTTGTTCGCATGGCTTTAGACATGGGGAGCGGAAGGGGGTTATGAATGCTTTTACAGATGCCTCAAAGTTTCTCAGCAATGTTGGGGTGGTGGTTACGTGTACCGAACTAATTTTCCACACCAACATTTAATTGTTGAATGCAAACAGGAGCCGGTAACGCGTGTGTGCTGCGTTGTTTCAGTGTTTGAAACACCCACTGTTGAAATAAAGCGGTTCACATTTCACATACTTGCAAACTGGAGTCTGTAACTTGTGTAAAAAGTGATGCTGCACTGTTTTCTGTGTTTGAAAACCCACTGTTGAAATAAAGCGGTTCACATTTCACATACTTGCAAACTGGAGTCTGTAACTTGTGTAAAAAGTGATGCTGCGCCGTTTCTGTGTTTGAAAACCCAGTGTTGAAATAAAGCGGTTCACATTTCACATGGTGTTTGTCCTGCGAGTTCTTTCCATGAGACTTTACGCAGTCTGTGTGTGTGTGTGCGCTTACAACTCTGATGCTTTTGAGACACGGCTTGTGCAGCGTATAAGCATCCCGGGATCTCGTGGCCCTCACCAGACTCCCCGCGCCGCCGTAACTACCCGATTCCCTAGGGTTATAATAGAGTGCACTCAACCCCGCTGCAGACATGGTCCCCTTCCAAACCACACTTTCACACACCTAAAGCGAGGGATGCGCCGCCTTGGGGCTTTGGGACCCTGAGGCTCTGGACCGACCGGCCAGGGGGGAAGGCGAGAGTTCCGACCCTTAACGACACACCATTGGGTACTGAGGGGGCGGGACATGCACACATAACAACACGCCATTGGCTGGCAAGGGGGCGGGACATCCAACCACCGCTGACTCCCATTGGCTGGAAAAGGGGGCATGGTACCTGTCAAGTTTGATGAAAGGTGTCGCTTTATACTACTTACGTCTTTGGTGGGGATGGTGTTGTCTACGCAGAAGTTAATGTAGACAGTGACACAGTCCACCATGCTGTCTATGTCGTCCCCATGTCGTTCGCACAGCACATCCCAGTCGGTGGCCTCCAAAGCACCACGTAGATCCTCCATAGCCTCCTGAGACCATCTCCTCACAGTCCTCATGGTCGCAGGTTGGCGCTGGACAATGTTGGCGTGTATAGTGGTGTAAGCAAGACAAGGTTGTGATCTGATCTGCCAAGGGGGGGAAGGGCTGTGGAACTATATGCATCCTTAGCATTGACATATAACAAGTCCAGTGTTTTGTTTTCTCTGGTCGGGCACTTAACAAACTGGTGGAAAGTAGGCAAAGTGGTGGTAATAGATACGTGGTTTAAGTCCCCTGAAATAGCTATAAAAGCGCTAGGGTGCTTTGTTTGTAGCCTGGCTGTGACTGTGTTTATGACGTCACACGCTACCTCTGCATTTGCCGTAGGTGGAATGTAAACAACAACAAAGATGGCGCATGTAAACTCCTGCGGCAGATAGTATGGACGCAGTCCTATGGCTACCAGTTCGATGTCCAGGTTACAGACGTGCTCCTTAAATATGTCCAGGATTACACCATCTGTTGTTGACAAGCACCGCGAGCCCCCCTCCTTTCCTCTTACTGCTTTCAGTGTTTCTGTCCGCCCGCACCGTCTGAAAGCCGTCGATGGTAACGTTCGAGTCTGGAATAAGTTCCTGCAGCCACGTCTCGGTGAAACACATGATACTGCATTCACGATACTCCCTCTGGCTCCTCACCAATGCTCCCAGTTCGTCCATCTTGTTCGCTAAGGACCTCACATTTCCCAAGATGATCGAAGGAAGGTAGGGTTTAAATCTCCTTCTCTTCACCTTTCGCATTGCACCAGCCCTACAGCCTCAGCTTCTCCTCCTCAGCTCCTCCGGCACCGATGGCTTCTCTCCAGTGAGTAGAGCCAGACGCGCTAGCGCGATCAGCTGGTCCCGCGTGTAGACAATGCCTCTGTAGCTATCGGCATTGCAACCCGATAGAAACAGAGGTCCGAGTATCAGAAAAAACAAGAAAAAGTATCTCAGCTTCCTAGTATCCACCATGTTGTGATCGCAAATCTAGTTGCCGGCAAAGGTATGAAGAAAAAACACTAACACACTAGCATTAACTAACTGAAAGAAACAAAAAGACAACAAAAAGACACATAGCTGCTGTAGCAGGCTGCCACTAACACGGCGCCATCTAGGTGTTCATAGAATGAAGTCATTCAAAGGTTGTGGGTTTGAGTCCCACCAGAATAACATGTCATTTTGATTCAGCCTTTTGAAATCCTCTAGGGATTGGTGTTGATTAAGTAAAATAGAGGACTTCTTCTGAGTTGACAGTCAAAAATGAATCAGCAGCCACAAGGGAGAAATTAGCACTGGACCTAGCCAGTGATCACATTATTCCTATCCTGTAGTCCTTGCACTGGCTTCCTGTCAAGTTGACTTCAAAACCCTCATGCTCACCTATAAGGCTCTCCATGGCTTGGCACCTCAGTACCTGTCTGAGCTGTTATTGCCCTACTCCCCAACGTCCCAACCTTCACTCTTCTAATTATGGTCTCCTATCTGTGCCCCAAGCTCGTCTACACTCTACGGGTGACAGGGCCATCTCCACTTATTCCCCC